>NW_027368138.1:0-52035 GCF_046119375.1 Phyllobates terribilis
TTCAGAATTGCACCTTGCAATGTGGAGATATTACTGTTTGTGCATTTACAATATTCATTGATTTTTTGCCATTGAAAAACGTCCAGAAATGTTTATACCAGAAATGTTTGAAGCTACTGACTGAATGAAAGGAGCTGGCATCTCACTCTCTTTGAATCTTCTTTATCATGCTAGAGGAGCAGGAAAAAGCAAAAAATTTCAGAATTGCACCTTGCAATGTGGAGAAATTACTGTGTGTGCATTTACAATATTCATTGATTTTTGCCATTGAAAAACGTCCAGAAATGACTGAAGCTACTGACTGAATGAAAGGAGCTGGCATCTCACTCTCTGAATCTTCTTTATCATGCTAAGAGGAGCAGGAAAAAGCAAAAATTTCAGAATTGCACCTTGCAATGCGGAGAAATTACTGTTTGTGCATTTAAATATTCATTGATTTTTGCAATGAAAAACATCCAGAAATGATTGAAGCTACTGACTGAATGAAGGAGCTGGCAATCTCACTCTCTTGAATCTTCTTTATCATGCTAAGAGGAGCAGGAAAAAGCAAAAATTCAGAATTGCACCTTGCAATGCGGAGAAATTACTGTTTGTGCATTTACAATATTCATTGATTTTTGCCATTGAACAACATCATGTTATTCATATACCAGAAATGATTGAAGCTACTGACTGAATGAAAGGAGCTGGCATCTCATTCTCTTTGAATCTTCTTTATCATGCTAAGAGGAGCAGGAAAAAGCAAAAAATTTCAGAATTGCACCTTGCAATGCTGGAGAAATTACTGTTTGTGCATTTACAATATTCATTGATTTTTGCCATTGAAAAACGTCCAGAAATGATTGAAGCTACTGACTGAATGAAAGGAGCTGGCATCTCACTCTCTTTGAATCTTCTTTATCATGCTAAGAGGAGCAGGAAAAAGCAAAAAATTTCAGAATTGCACCTTTGCAATGCGGAGAAATTACTGTTTGTGCATTTACAATATTCATTGATTTTTGCCATTGAAAAACGTCCAGAAATGATTGAAGCTACTGACTGAATGAAAGGAGCTGGCATCTCACTCTCTTTGAATCTTCTTTATCATGCTAAGAGGAGCAGGAAAAAGCAAAAAATTTCAGAATTGCACCTTGCAATGCGGAGAAATTACTGTTTGTGCATTTACAATATTCATTGATTTTTGCCATTGAAAAACGTCCAGAAATGATTGAAGCTACTGACTGAATGAAAGGAGCTGGCATCTCACTCTCTTTGAATCTTCTTTATCATGCTAAGAGGAGCAGGAAAAAGCAAAAAATTTCAGAATTGCACCTTGCAATGCGGAGATATTACTGTTTGTGCATTTACAATATTCATTGATTTTTGCCATTGAAAAACGTCCAGAAATGTTTTGAAGCTACTGACTGAATGAAAGGAGCTGGCATCTCACTCTCTTTGAATCTTCTTTATCATGCTAGGATTAGCAGGAAAAAGCAAAAATTTCAGAATTGCACCTTGCAATATGGAGATATTACTGTTTGTGCATTTACAATATTCATTGATTTTTGCCATTGAAAAACATCATGTTATTCATATACCAGAAATGTTGAAGCTACTGACTGAATGAAAGGAGCTGGCATCTCATTCTCTTTGAATCTTCTTTATCATGCTAGGATTAGCAGGAAAAAGCAAAAAATTTCAGAATTGAACCTTGCAATGTGGAGATATTACTGTTTGTGCATTTACAATATTCATTGATTTTTGCCATTGAAAAACGTCCAGAAATGTTTGAAGCTACTGACTGAATGAAAGGAGCTGGCATCTCACTCTATTTGAATCTTCTTTATCATGCTAGGATTAGCAGGAAAAAGCAAAAAATTTCAGAATTGCACCTTGCAATGTGGAGATATTACTGTTTGTGCATTTACAATATTCATTGATTTTTGCCATTGAAAAACGTCCAGAAATGTTTATACCAGAAATGTTTGAAGCTACTGACTGAATGAAAGGAGCTGGCATCTCACTCTCTTTGAATCTTCTTTATCATGCTAAGAGGAGCAGGAAAAAGCAAAGAATTTCAGAATTGCACCTTGCAATGCGGAGAAATTACTGTTTGTGCATTTACAATATTCATTGATTTTTGCCATTGAAAAACGTCCAGAAATGACTGAAGCTACTGACTGAATGAAAGGAGCTGGCATCTCACTCTCTTTGAATCTTCTTTATCATGCTAAGAGGAGCAGGAAAAAGCAAAAAATTTCAGAATTGCACCTTGCAATGCGGAGAAATTACTGTTTGTGCATTTACAATATTCATTGATTTTTGCCATTGAAAAACGTCCAGAAATGATTGAAGCTACTGACTGAATGAAAAGAGCTGGCATCTCACTCTCTTTGAATCTTCTTTATCATGCTAAGAGGAGCAGGAAAAAGCAAAAAATTTCAGAATTGCACCTTGCAATGCGGAGAAATTACTGTTTGTGCATTTACAATATTCATTGATTTTTGCCATTGAAAAACATCATGTTATTCATATACCAGAAATGATTGAAGCTACTGACTGAATGAAAGGAGCTGGCATCTCACTCTCTTTGAATCTTCTTTATCATGCTAAGAGGAGCAGGAAAAAGCAAAAAATTTCAGAATTGCACCTTGCAATGCGGAGAAATTACTGTTTGTGCATTTACAATATTCATTGATTTTTGCCATTGAAAAACGTCCAGAAATGATTGAAGCTACTGACTGAATGAAAGGAGCTGGCATCTCACTCTCTTTGAATCTTCTTTATCATGCTAAGAGGAGCAGGAAAAAGCAAAAAATTTCAGAATTGCACCTTGCAATGTGGAGATATTACTGTTTGTGCATTTACAATATTCATTGATTTTTGCCATTGAAAAACGTCCAGAAATGTTTATACCAGAAATGTTTGAAGCTACTGACTGAATGAAAGGAGCTGGCATCTCACTCTCTTTGAATCTTCTTTATCATGCTAAGAGGAGCAGGAAAAAGCAAAAAATTTCAGAATTGCACCTTGCAATGCGGAGAAATTACTGTTTGTGCATTTACAATATTCATTGATTTTTGCCATTGAAAAACGTCCAGAAATGACTGAAGCTACTGACTGAATGAAAGGAGCTGGCATCTCACTCTCTGAATCTTCTTTATCATGCTAAGAGGAGCAGGAAAAAGCAAAAAATTTCAGAATTGCACCTTGCAATGCGGAGAAATTACTGTTTGTGCATTTACAATATTCATTGATTTTTGCCATTGAAAAACATCCAGAAATGATTGAAGCTACTGACTGAATGAAAGGAGCTGGCATCTCACTCTCTTTGAATCTTCTTTATCATGCTAAGAGGAGCAGGAAAAAGCAAAAAATTTCAGAATTGCACCTTGCAATGCGGAGAAATTACTGTTTGTGCATTTACAATATTCATTGATTTTTGCCATTGAAAAACATCATGTTATTCATATACCAGAAATGATTGAAGCTACTGACTGAATGAAAGGAGCTGGCATCTCATTCTCTTTGAATCTTCTTTATCATGCTAAGAGGAGCAGGAAAAAGCAAAAAATTTCAGAATTGCACCTTGCAATGCGGAGAAATTACTGTTTGTGCATTTACAATATTCATTGATTTTTGCCATTGAAAAACGTCCAGAAATGATTGAAGCTACTGACTGAATGAAAGGAGCTGGCATCTCACTCTCTTTGAATCTTCTTTATCATGCTAAGAGGAGCAGGAAAAAGCAAAAAATTTCAGAATTGCAATTTGCAATGCGGAGAAATTACTGTTTGTGCATTTACAATATTCATTGATTTTTGCCATTGAAAAACGTCCAGAAATGATTGAAGCTACTGACTGAATGAAAGGAGCTGGCATCTCACTCTCTTTGAATCTTCTTTATCATGCTAAGAGGAGCAGGAAAAAGCAAAAAATTTCAGAATTGCACCTTGCAATGCGGAGAAATTACTGTTTGTGCATTTACAATATTCATTGATTTTTGCCATTGAAAAACGTCCAGAAATGATTGAAGCTACTGACTGAATGAAAGGAGCTGGCATCTCACTCTCTTTGAATCTTCTTTATCATGCTAAGAGGAGCAGGAAAAAGCAAAAAATTTCAGAATTGCACCTTGCAATGCGGAGAAATTACTGTTTGTGCATTTACAATATTCATTGATTTTTGCCATTGAAAAACGTCCAGAAATGACTGAAGCTACTGACTGAATGAAAGGAGCTGGCATCTCACTCTCTTTGAATCTTCTTTATCATGCTAAGAGGAGCAGGAAAAAGCAAAAAATTTCAGAATTGCACCTTGCAATGCGGAGAAATTACTGTTTGTGCATTTACAATATTCATTGATTTTTGCCATTGAAAAACGTCCAGAAATGATTGAAGCTACTGACTGAATGAAAGGAGCTGGCATCTCACTCTCTTTGAATCTTCTTTATCATGCTAAGAGGAGCAGGAAAAAGCAAAAAATTTCAGAATTGCACCTTGCAATGCGGAGAAATTACTGTTTGTGCATTTACAATATTCATTGATTTTTGCCATTGAAAAACATCATGTTATTCATATACCAGAAATGATTGAAGCTACTGACTGAATGAAAGGAGCTGGCATCTCACTCTCTTTGAATCTTCTTTATCATGCTAAGAGGAGCAGGAAAAAGCAAAAAATTTCAGAATTGCACCTTGCAATGCGGAGAAATTACTGTTTGTGCATTTACAATATTCATTGATTTTTGCCATTGAAAAACGTCCAGAAATGATTGAAGCTACTGACTGAATAAAAGGAGCTGGCATCTCACTCTCTTTGAATCTTCTTTATCATGCTAAGAGGAGCAGGAAAAAGCAAAAAATTTCAGAATTGCACCTTGCAATGCGGAGAAATTACTGTTTGTGCATTTACAATATTCATTGATTTTTGCCATTGAAAAACGTCCAGAAATGATTGAAGCTACTGACTGAATGAAAGGAGCTGGCATCTCACTCTCTTTGAATCTTCTTTATCATGCTAGGATTAGCAGGAAAAAGCAAAAAATTTCAGAATTGCACCTTGCAATGTGGAGATATTACTGTTTGTGCATTTACAATATTCATTGAATTTTGCCATTGAAAAACGTCCAGAAATGTTTGAAGCTACTGACTGAATGAAAGGAGCTGGCATCTCACTCTATTTGAATCTTCTTTATCATGCTAGGATTAGCAGGAAAAAGCAAAAAATTTCAGAATTGCACCTTGCAATGTGGAGATATTACTGTTTGTGCATTTACAATATTCATTGATTTTTGCCATTGAAAAACGTCCAGAAATGTTTATACCAGAAATGTTTGAAGCTACTGACTGAATGAAAGGAGCTGGCATCTCGCTCTCTTTGAATCTTCTTTATCATGCTAAGAGGAGCAGGAAAAAGCAAAAAATTTCAGAATTGCACCTTGCAATGCGGAGAAATTACTGTTTGTGCATTTACAATATTCATTGATTTTTGCCATTGAAAAACGTCCAGAAATGATTGAAGCTACTGACTGAATGAAAGGAGCTGGCATCTCACTCTCTTTGAATCTTCTTTATCATGCTAAGAGGAGCAGGAAAAAGCAAAAAATTTCAGAATTGCACCTTGCAATGTGGAGAAATTACTGTTTGTGCATTTACAATATTCATTGATTTTTGCCATTGAAAAACATCATGTTATTCATATACCAGAAATGATTGAAGCTACTGACTGAATGAAAGGAGCTGGCATCTCACTCTCTTTGAATCTTCTTTATCATGCTAAGAGGAGCAGGAAAAAGCAAAAAATTTCAGAATTGCACCTTGCAATGCGGAGAAATTACTGTTTGTGCATTTACAATATTCATTGATTTTTGCCATTGAAAAACGTCCAGAAATGATTGAAGCTACTGACTGAATGAAAGGAGCTGGCATCTCACTCTCTTTGAATCTTCTTTATCATGCTAAGAGGAGCAGGAAAAAGCAAAAAATTTCAGAATTGCACCTTGCAATGCGGAGAAATTACTGTTTGTGCTTTTACAATATTCATTGATTTTTGCCATTGAAAAACATCATGTTATTCATATACCAGAAATGTTTGAAGCTACTGACTGAATGAAAGGAGCTGGCATCTCACTCTCTTTGAATCTTCTTTATCATGCTAAGAGGAGCAGGAAAAAGCAAAAAATTTCAGAATTGCACCTTGCAATGCGGAGAAATTACTGTTTGTGCATTTACAATATTCATTGATTTTTGCCATTGAAAAACGTCCAGAAATGATTGAAGCTACTGACTGAATGAAAGGAGCTGGCATCTCACTCTCTTTGAATCTTCTTTATCATGCTAAGAGGAGCAGGAAAAAGCAAAAAATTTCAGAATTGCACCTTGCAATGCGGAGAAATTACTGTTTGTGCATTTACAATATTCATTGATTTTTGCCATTGAAAAACATCATGTTATTCATATACCAGAAATGTTTGAAGCTACTGACTGAATGAAAGGAGCTGGCATCTCACTCTCTTTGAATCTTCTTTATCATGCTAAGAGGAGCAGGAAAAAGCAAAAAATTTCAGAATTGCACCTTGCAATGCGGAGAAATTACTGTTTGTGCATTTACAATATTCATTGATTTTTGCCATTGAAAAACATCATGTTATTCATATACCAGAAATGATTGAAGCTACTGACTGAATGAAAGGAACTGGCATCTCACTCTCTTTGAATCTTCTTTATCATGCTAAGAGGATCAGGAAAAAGCAAAAAAATTCAGAATTGCACCTTGCAATGCGGAGAAATTACTGTTTGTGCATTTACAATATTCATTGATTTTTGCCATTGAAAAACGTCCAGAAATGATTGAAGCTACTGACTGAATGAAAGGAGCTGGCATCTCACTCTCTTAGAATCTTCTTTATCATGCTAAGAGGAGCAGGAAAAAGCAAAAAATTTCAGAATTGCACCTTGCAATGCGGAGAAATTACTGTTTGTGCATTTACAATATTCATTGATTTTTGCCATTGAAAAACGTCCAGAAATGATTGAAGCTACTGACTGAATGAAAGGAGCTGGCATCTCACTCTCTTTGAATCTTCTTTATCATGCTAAGAGGAGCAGGAAAAAGCAAAAAATTTCAGAATTGCACCTTGCAATGCGGAGAAATTACTGTTTGTGCATTTACAATATTCATTGATTTTTGCCATTGAAAAACATCATGTTATTCATATACCAGAAATGATTGAAGCTACTGACTGAATGAAAGGAGCTGGCATCTCACTCTCTTTGAATCTTCTTTATCATGCTAAGAGGAGCAGGAAAAAGCAAAAAATTTCAGAATTGCACCTTGCAATGCGGAGAAATTACTGTTTGTGCATTTACAATATTCATTGATTTTTGCCATTGAAAAACGTCCAGAAATGATTGAAGCTACTGACTGAATGAAAGGAGCTGGCATCTCACTCTCTTTGAATCTTCTTTATCATGCTAAGAGGAGCAGGAAAAAGCAAAAAATTTCAGAATTGCACCTTGCAATGCGGAGAAATTACTGTTTGTGCATTTACAATATTCATTGATTTTTGCCATTGAAAAACGTCCAGAAATGATTGAAGCTACTGACTGAATGAAAGGAGCTGGCATCTCACTCTCTTTGAATCTTCTTTATCATGCTAGGATTAGCAGGAAAAAGCAAAAAATTTCAGAATTGCACCTTGCAATGTGGAGATATTACTGTTTGTGCATTTACAATATTCATTGAATTTTGCCATTGAAAAACGTCCAGAAATGTTTGAAGCTACTGACTGAATGAAAGGAGCTGGCATCTCACTCTATTTGAATCTTCTTTATCATGCTAGGATTAGCAGGAAAAAGCAAAAAATTTCAGAATTGCACCTTGCAATGTGGAGATATTACTGTTTGTGCATTTACAATATTCATTGATTTTTGCCATTGAAAAACGTCCAGAAATGTTTATACCAGAAATGTTTGAAGCTACTGACTGAATGAAAGGAGCTGGCATCTCACTCTCTTTGAATCTTCTTTATCATGCTAAGAGGAGCAGGAAAAAGCAAAAAATTTCGGAATTGCACGTTGCAATGCGGAGAAATTACTGTTTGTGCATTTACAATATTCATTGATTTTTGCCATTGAAAAACGTCCAGAAATGACTGAAGCTACTGACTGAATGAAAGGAGCTGGCATCTCACTCTCTTTGAATCTTCTTTATCATGCTAAGAGGAGCAGGAAAAAGCAAAAAATTTCAGAATTGCACCTTGCAATGCGGAGAAATTACTGTTTGTGCATTTACAATATTCATTGATTTTTGCCATTGAAAAACATCCAGAAATGATTGAAGCTACTGACTGAATGAAAGGAGCTGGCATCTCACGCTCTTTGAATCTTCTTTATCATGCTAAGAGGAGCAGGAAAAAGCAAAAAATTTCAGAATTGCACCTTGCAATGCGGAGAAATTACTGTTTGTGCATTTACAATATTCATTGATTTTTGCCATTGAAAAACATCATGTTATTCATATACCAGAAATGATTGAAGCTACTGACTGAATGAAAGGAGCTGGCATCTCACTCTCTTTGAATCTTCTTTATCATGCTAAGAGGAGCAGGAAAAAGCAAAAAATTTCAGAATTGCACCTTGCAATGCGGAGAAATTACTGTTTGTGCATTTACAATATTCATTGATTTTTGCCATTGAAAAACGTCCAGAAATGATTGAAGCTACTGACTGAATGAAAGGAGCTGGCATCTCACTCTCTTTGAATCTTCTTTATCATGCTAAGAGGAGCAGGAAAAAGCAAAAAATTTCAGAATTGCACCTTGCAATGCGGAGAAATTACTGTTTGTGCATTTACAATATTCATTGATTTTTGCCATTGAAAAACGTCCAGAAATGATTGAAGCTACTGACTGAATGAAAGGAGCTGGCATCTCACTCTCTTTGAATCTTCTTTATCATGCTAAGAGGAGCAGGAAAAAGCAAAAAATTTCAGAATTGCACCTTGCAATGCGGAGAAATTACTGTTTGTGCATTTACAATATTCATTGATTTTTGCCATTGAAAAACGTCCAGAAATGATTGAAGCTACTGACTGAATGAAAGGAGCTGGCATCTCACTCTCTTTGAATCTTCTTTATCATGCTAAGAGGAGCAGGAAAAAGCAAAAAATTTCAGAATTGCAACTTGCAATGCGGAGAAATTACTGTTTGTGCATTTACAATATTCATTGATTTTTGCCATTGAAAAACATCATGTTATTCATATACCAGAAATGATTGAAGCTACTGACTGAATGAAAGGAGCTGGCATCTCACTCTCTTTGAATCTTCATTATCATGCTAAGAGGAGCAGGAAAAAGCAAAAAATTTCAGAATTGCACCTTGCAATGCGGAGAAATTACTGTTTGTGCATTTACAATATTCATTGATTTTTGCCATTGAAAAACGTCCAGAAATGATTGAAGCTACTGACTGAATGAAAGGAGCTGGCATCTCACTCTCTTTGAATCTTCTTTATCATGCTAAGAGGAGCAGGAAAAAGCAAAAAATTTCAGAATTGCACCTTGCAATGCGGAGAAATTACTGTTTGTGCATTTACAATATTCATTGATTTTTGCCAATGAAAAACGTCCAGAAATGTTTGAAGCTACTGACTGAATGAAAGGAGCTGGCATCTCACTCTCTTTGAATCTTCTTTATCATGCTAGGATTAGCAGGAAAAAGCAAAAAATTTCAGAATTGCACCTTGCAATGTGGAGATATTACTGTTTGTGCATTTACAATATTCATTGATTTTTGCCATTGAAAAACGTCCAGAAATGTTTGAAGCTACTGACTGAATGAAAGGAGCTGGCATCTCACTCTCTTTGAATCTTCTTTATCATGCTAGGAGTAGCAGGAAAAAGCAAAAAATTTCAGAATTGCACCTTGCAATGTGGAGATATTACTGTTTGTGCATTTACAATATTCATTGATTTTTGCCATTGAAAAACGTCCAGAAATGTTTGAAGCTACTGACTGAATGAAAGGAGCTGGCATCTCACTCTCTTTGAATCTTCTTTATCATGCTAGGATTAGCAGGAAAAAGCAAAAAATTTCAGAATTGCACCTTGCAATGTGGAGATATTACTGTTTGTGCATTTACAATATTCATTGATTTTTGCCATTGAAAAACATCATGTTATTCATATACCAGAAATGTTTGAAGCTACTGACTGAATGAAAGGAGCTGACATCTCACTCTCTTTGAATCTTCTTTATCATGCTAGGATTAGCAGGAAAAAGCAAAAAAATTCAGAATTGCACCTTGCAATGTGGAGATATTACTGTTTGTGCATTTACAATATTCATTGATTTTTGCCATTGAAAAACGTCCAGAAATGTTTGAAGCTACTGACTGAATGAAAGGAGCTGGCATCTCACTCTATTTGAATCTTCTTTATCATCCTAGGATTAGCAGGAAAAAGCAAAAAATTTCAGCATTGCACCTTGCAATGTGGAGATATTACTGTTTGTGCATTTACAATATTCATTGATTTTTGCCATTGAAAAACATCCAGAAATGTTTATACCAGAAATGTTTGAAGCTACTGACTGAATGAAAGGAGCTGGCATCTCACTCTCTTTGAATCTTCTTTATCATGCTAAGAGGAGCAGGAAAAAGCAAAAAATTTCAGAATTGCACTTTGCAATGCGGAGAAATTACTGTTTGTGCATTTACAATATTCATTGATTTTTGCCATTGAAAAACGTCCAGAAATGACTGAAGCTACTGACTGAATGAAAGGAGCTGGCATCTCACTCTCTTTGAATCTTCTTTATCATGCTAAGAGGAGCAGGAAAAAGCAAAAAATTTCAGAATTGCATCTTGCAATGCGGAGAAATTACTGTTTGTGCATTTACAATATTCATTGATTTTTGCCATTGAAAAACGTCCAGAAATGATTGAAGCTACTGACTGAATGAAAGGAGCTGGCATCTCACTCTCTTTGAATCTTCTTTATCATGCTAAGAGGAGCAGGAAAAAGCAAAAAATTTCAGAATTGCACCTTGCAATGCGGAGAAATTACTGTTTGTGCATTTACAATATTCATTGATTTTTGCCATTGAAAAACATCCAGAAATGATTGAAGCTACTGACTGAATGAAAGGAGCTGGCATCTCACTCTCTTTGAATCTTCTTTATCATGCTAAGAGGAGCAGGAAAAAGCAAAAAATTTCAGAATTGCACCTTGCAATGCGGAGAAATTACTGTTTGTGCATTTACAATATTCATTGATTTTTGCCATTGAAAAACGTCCAGAAATGATTGAAGCTACTGACTGAATGAAAGGAGCTGGCATCTCACTCTCTTTGAATCTTCTTTATCATGCTAGGATTAGCAGGAAAAAGCAAAAAATTTCAGAATTGCACCTTGCAATGTGGAGATATTACTGTTTGTGCATTTACAATATTCATTGAATTTTGCCATTGAAAAACGTCCAGAAATGTTTGAAGCTACTGACTGAATGAAAGGAGCTGGCATCTCACTCTATTTGAATCTTCTTTATCATGCTAGGATTAGCAGGAAAAAGCAAAAAATTTCAGAATTGCACCTTGCAATGTGGAGATATTACTGTTTGTGCATTTACAATATTCATTGATTTTTGCCATTGAAAAACGTCCAGAAATGTTTATACCAGAAATGTTTGAAGCTACTGACTGAATGAAAGGAGCTGGCATCTCACTCTCTTTGAATCTTCTTTATCATGCTAAGAGGAGCAGGAAAAAGCAAAAAATTTCAGAATTGCACCTTGCAATGCGGAGAAATTACTTTTTGTGCATTTACAATATTCATTGATTTTTGCCATTGAAAAACGTCCAGAAATGACTGAAGCTACTGACTGAATGAAAGGAGCTGGCATCTCACTCTCTTTGAATCTTCTTTACCATGCTAAGAGGAGCAGGAAAAAGCAAAAAAATTCAGAATTGCACCTTGCAATGCGGAGAAATTACTGTTTGTGCATTTACAATATTCATTGATTTTTGCCATTGAAAAACGTCCAGAAATGATTGAAGCTACTGACTGAATGAAAGGAGCTGGCATCTCACTCTCTTTGAATCTTCTTTATCATGCTAGGAGTAGCAGGAAAAAGCAAAAAATTTCAGAATTGCACCTTGCAATGTGGAGATATTACTGTTTGTGCATTTACAATATTCATTTATTTTTGCCATTGAAAAACGTCCAGAAATGTTTGAAGCTACTGACTGAATGAAAGGAGCTGGCATCTCACTCTCTTTGAATCTTCTTTATCATGCTAGGATTAGCAGGAAAAAGCAAAAAATTTCAGAATTGCACCTTGCAATGTGGAGATATTACTGTTTGTGCATTTACAATATTCATTGATTTTTGCCATTGAAAAACATCATGTTATTCATATACCAGAAATGTTTGAAGCTACTGACTGAATGAAAGGAGCTGACATCTCACTCTCTTTGAATCTTCTTTATCATGCTAGGATTAGCAGGAAAAAGCAAAAAATTTCAGAATTGCACCTTGCAATGTGGAGATATTACTGTTTGTGCATTTACAATATTCATTGATTTTTGCCATTGAAAAACGTCCAGAAATGTTTGAAGCTACTGACTGAATGAAAGGAGCTGGCATCTCACTCTATTTGAATATTCTTTATCATGCTAGGATTAGCAGGAAAAAGCAAAAAAAATTTCAGCATTGCACCTTGCAATGTGGAGATATTACTGTTTGTACATTTACAATATTCATTGATTTTTGCCATTGAAAAACGTCCAGAAATGTTTATACCAGAAATGTTTGAAGCTACTGACTGAATGAAAGGAGCTGGCATCTCACTCTCTTTGAATCTTCTTTATCATGCTAAGAGGAGCAGGAAAAAGCAAAAAATTTCAGAATTGCACCTTGCAATGCGGAGAAATTACTGTTTGTGCATTTACAATATTCATTGATTTTTGCCATTGAAAAACTTCCAGAAATGACTGAAGCTACTGACTGAATGAAAGGAGCTGGCATCTCACTCTCTTTGAATCTTCTTTATCATGCTAAGAGGAGCAGGAAAAAGCAAAAAATTTCAGAATTGCACCTTGCAATGCGGAGAAATTACTGTTTGTGCATTTACAATATTCATTGATTTTTGCCATTGAAAAACGTCCAGAAATGATTGAAGCTACTGACTGAATGAAAGGAGCTGGCATCTCACTCTCTTTGAATCTTCTTTATCATGCTAAGAGGAGCAGGAAAAAGCAAAAAATTTCAGAATTGCACCTTGCAATGCGGAGAAATTACTGTTTGTGCATTTACAATATTCATTGATTTTTGCCATTGAAAAACATCATGTTATTCATATACCAGAAATGATTGAAGCTACTGACTGAATGAAAGGAGCTGGCATCTCACTCTCTTTGAATCTTCTTTATCATGCTAAGAGGAGCAGGAAAAAGCAAAAAATTTCAGAATTGCACCTTGCAATGCGGAGAAATTACTGTTTGTGCATTTACAATATTCATTGATTTTTGCCATTGAAAAACGTCCAGAAATGATTGAAGCTACTGACTGAATGAAAGGAGCTGGCATCTCACTCTCTTTGAATCTTCTTTATCATGCTAAGAGGAGCAGGAAAAAGCAAAAAATTTCAGAATTTCATCTTGCAATGCGCAGAAATTACTGTTTGTGCATTTACAATATTCATTGATTTTTGCCATTGAAAAACGTCCAGAAATGATTGAAGCTACTGACTGAATGAAAGGAGCTGGCATCTCACTCTCTTTGAATCTTCTTTATCATGCTAAGAAGAGCAGGAAAAAGCAAAAAATTTCAGAATTGCACCTTGCAATGCGGAGAAATTACTGTTTGTGCATTTACAATATTCATTGATTTTTGCCATTGAAAAACGTCCAGAAATGATTGAAGCTACTGACTGAATGAAAGGAGCCGGAATCTCACTCTCTTTGAATCTTCTTTATCATGCTAAGAGGAGCAGGAAAAAGCAAAAAATTTCAGAATTGCAACTTGCAATGCGGAGAAATTACTGTTTGTGCATTTACAATATTCATTGATTTTTGCCATTGAAAAACGTCCAGAAATGATTGAAGCTACTGACTGAATGAAAGGAGCTGGCATCTCACTCTCTTTGAATCTTCTTTATCATGCTAAGAGGAGCAGGAAAAAGCAAAAAATTTCAGAATTGCACCTTGCAATGCGGAGAAATTACTGTTTGTGCATTTACAATATTCATTAATTTTTGCCATTGAAAAACATCATGTTATTCATATCCCAGAAATGTTTGAAGCTACTGACAATGAAAGAAGCTGGCATCTCACTCTCTTTGAATCTTCTTTATCATGCTAATAGGAGCAGGAAAAAGCAAAAAATTTCAGAATTGCACCTTGCAATGCGGAGAAATTACTGTTTGTGCATTTACAATATTCATTGATTTTTGCCATTGAAAAACGTCCAGAAATGATTGAAGCTACTGACTGAATGAAATGAGCTGGCATCTCACTCTCTTTGAATCTTCTTTATCATGCTAAGAGGAGCAGGAAAAAGCAAAAAATTTCAGAATTGCACCTTGCAATGCGGAGAAATTACTGTTTGTGCATTTACAATATTCATTGATTTTTGCCATTGAAAAACATCATGTTATTCATATACCAGAAATGTTTGAAGCTACTGACTGAATGAAAGGAGCTGGCATATCACTCTCTTTGAATCTTCTTTATCATGCTAAGAGGAGCAGGAAAAAGCAAAAAATTTCAGAATTGCACCTTGCAATGCGGAGAAATTACTGTTTGTGCATTTACAATATTCATTGATTTTTGCCATTGAAAAACGTCCAGAAATGATTGAAGCTACTGACTGAATGAAAGGAGCTGGCATCTCACTCTCTTTGAATCTTCTTTATCATGCTAAGAGGAGCAGGAAAATGCAAGAAATTTCAGAATTGCACCTTGCAATGCGGAGAAATTACTGTTTGTGCATTTATAATATTCATTGATTTTTGCCATTGAAAAACATCCAGAAATGATTGAAGCTACTGACTGAATGAAAGGAGCTGGCATCTCACTCTCTTTGAATCTTCTTTATCATGCTAAGAGGAGCAGGAAAAAGCAAAAAATTTCAGAATTGCACCTTGCAATGCGGAGAAATTACTGTTTGTGCATTTACAATATTCATTGATTTTTGCCATTGAAAAACATCATGTTATTCATATACCAGAAATGATTGAAGCTACTGACTGAATGAAAGGAGATGGCATCTCACTCTCTTTGAATCTTCTTTATCATGCTAAGAGGAGCAGGAAAAAGCAAAAAATTTCAGAATTGCACCTTGCAATGCGGAGAAATTACTGTTTGTGCATTTACAATATTCATTGATTTTTGCCATTGAAAAACGTCCAGAAATGATTGAAGCTACTGACTGAATGAAAGGAGCTGGCATCTCACTCTCTTTGAATCTTCTTTATCATGCTAAGAGGAGCAGGAAAAAGCAAAAAATTTCAGAATTGCACCTTGCAATGCGGAGAAATTACTGTTTGTGCATTTACAATATTCATTGATTTTTGCCATTGAAAAACATCATGTTATTCATATACCAGAAATGATTGAAGCTACTGACTGAATGAAAGGAGCTGGCATCTCACTCTCTTTGAATCTTCTTTATCATGCTAAGAGGAGCAGGAAAAAGCAAAAAATTTCAGAATTGCACCTTGCAATGCGGAGAAATTACTGTTTGTGCATTTACAATATTCATTGATTTTTGCCATTGAAAAACGTCCAGAAATGATTGAAGCTACTGACTGAATGAAAGGAGCTGGCATCTCACTCTCTTTGAATCTTCTTTATCATGCTAAGAGGAGCAGGAAAAAGCAAAAAATTTCAGAATTTCATCTTGCAATGCGCAGAAATTACTGTTTGTGCATTTACAATATTCATTGATTTTTGCCATTGAAAAACGTCCAGAAATGATTGAAGCTACTGACTGAATGAAAGGAGCTGGCATCTCACTCTCTTTGAATCTTCTTTATCATGCTAAGAGGAGCAGGAAAAAGCAAAAAATTTCAGAATTGCACCTTGCAATGCGGAGAAATTACTGTTTGTGCATTTACAATATTCATTGATTTTTGCCATTGAAAAACGTCCAGAAATGATTGAAGCTACTGACTGAATGAAAGGAGCCGGAATCTCACTCTCTTTGAATCTTCTTTATCATGCTAAGAGGAGCAGGAAAAAGCAAAAAATTTCAGAATTGCAGCTTGCAATGCGGAGAAATTACTGTTTGTGCATTTACAATATTCATTGATTTTTGCCATTGAAAAACGTCCAGAAATGATTGAAGCTACTGACTGAATGAAAGGAGCTGGCATCTCACTCTCTTTGAATCTTCTTTATCATGCTAAGAGGAGCAGGAAAAAGCAAAAAATTTCAGAATTGCACCTTGCAATGCGGAGAAATTACTGTTTGTGCATTTACAATATTCATTAATTTTTGCCATTGAAAAACATCATGTTATTCATATCCCAGAAATGTTTGAAGCTACTGACAATGAAAGAAGCTGGCATCTCACTCTCTTTGAATCTTCTTTATCATGCTAATAGGAGCAGGAAAAAGCAAAAAATTTCAGAATTGCACCTTGCAATGCGGAGAAATAACTGTTTGTGCATTTACAATATTCATTGATTTTTGCCATTGAAAAACGTCCAGAAATGATTGAAGCTACTGACTGAATGAAAGGAGCTGGCATCTCACTCTCTTTGAATCTTCTTTATCATGCTAAGAGGAGCAGGAAAAAGCAAAAAATTTCAGAATTGCACCTTGCAATGCGGAGAAATTACTGTTTGTGCATTTACAATATTCATTGATTTTTGCCATTGAAAAACATCATGTTATTCATATACCAGAAATGTTTGAAGCTACTGACTGAATGAAAGGAGCTGGCATCTCACTCTCTTTGAATCTTCTTTATCATGCTAAGAGGAGCAGGAAAAAGCAAAAAATTTCAGAATTGCACCTTGCAATGCGGAGAAATTACTGTTTGTGCATTTACAATATTCATTGATTTTTGCCATTGAAAAACGTCCAGAAATGATTGAAGCTACTGACTGAATGAAAGGAGCTGGCATCTCACTCTCTTTGAATCTTCTTTATCATGCTAAGAGGAGCAGGAAAATGCAAGAAATTTCAGAATTGCACCTTGCAATGCGGAGAAATTACTGTTTGTGCATTTATAATATTCATTGATTTTTGCCATTGAAAAACATCCAGAAATGATTGAAGCTACTGACTGAATGAAAGGAGCTGGCATCTCACTCTCTTTGAATCTTCTTTATCATGCTAAGAGGAGCAGGAAAAAGCAAAAAATTTCAGAATTGCACCTTGCAATGCGGAGAAATTACTGTTTGTGCATTTACAATATTCATTGATTTTTGCCATTGAAAAACATCATGTTATTCATATACCAGAAATGATTGAAGCTACTGACTGAATGAAAGGAGATGGCATCTCACTCTCTTTGAATCTTCTTTATCATGCTAAGAGGAGCAGGAAAAAGCAAAAAATTTCAGAATTGCACCTTGCAATGCGGAGAAATTACTGTTTGTGCATTTACAATATTCATTGATTTTTGCATTGAAAAACGTCCAGAAATGACTGAAGCTACTGACTGAATGAAAGGAGCTGGCATCTCACTCTCTTTGAATCTTCTTTATCATGCTAGGATTAGCAGGAAAAAGCAAAAAATTTCAGAATTGCACCTTGCAATGTGGAGATATTACTGTTTGTGCATTTACAATATTCATTGATTTTTGCCATTGAAAAACGTCCAGAAATGTTTATACCAGAAATGTTTGAAGCTACTGACTGAATGAAAGGAGCTGGCATCTCACTCTCTTTGAATCTTCTTTATCATGCTAAGAGGAGCAGGAAAAAGCAAAAAATTTCAGAATTGCACCTTGCAATGCGGAGAAATTACTTTTTGTGCATTTACAATATTCATTGATTTTTGCCATTGAAAAACGTCCAGAAATGACTGAAGCTACTGACTGAATGAAAGGAGCTGGCATCTCACTCTCTTTGAATCTTCTTTACCATGCTAAGAGGAGCAGGAAAAAGCAAAAAAATTCAGAATTGCACCTTGCAATGCGGAGAAATTACTGTTTGTGCATTTACAATATTCATTGATTTTTGCCATTGAAAAATGTCCAGAAATGATTGAAGCTACTGACTGAATGAAAGGAGCTGGCATCTCACTCTCTTTGAATCTTCTTTATCATGCTAGGAGTAGCAGGAAAAAGCAAAAAATTTCAGAATTGCACCTTGCAATGTGGAGATATTACTGTTTGTGCATTTACAATATTCATTTATTTTTGCCATTGAAAAACGTCCAGAAATGTTTGAAGCTACTGACTGAATGAAAGGAGCTGGCATCTCACTCTCTTTGAATCTTCTTTATCATGCTAGGATTAGCAGGAAAAAGCAAAAAATTTCAGAATTGCACCTTGCAATGTGGAGATATTACTGTTTGTGCATTTACAATATTCATTGATTTTTGCCATTGAAAAACATCATGTTATTCATATACCAGAAATGTTTGAAGCTACTGACTGAATGAAAGGAGCTGACATCTCACTCTCTTTGAATCTTCTTTATCATGCTAGGATTAGCAGGAAAAAGCAAAAAATTTCAGAATTGCACCTTGCAATGTGGAGATATTACTGTTTGTGCATTTACAATATTCATTGATTTTTGCCATTGAAAAACGTCCAGAAATGTTTGAAGCTACTGACTGAATGAAAGGAGCTGGCATCTCACTCTATTTGAATCTTCTTTATCATGCTAGGATTAGCAGGAAAAAGCAAAAAAAATTTCAGCATTGCACCTTGCAATGTGGAGGTATTACTGTTTGTGCATTTACAATATTCATTGATTTTCGCCATTGAAAAACGTCCAGAAATGTTTATACCAGAAATGTTTGAAGCTACTGACTGAATGAAAGGAGCTGGCATCTCACTCTCTTTGAATCTTCTTTATCATGCTAAGAGGAGCAGGAAAAAGCAAAAAATTTCAGAATTGCACCTTGCAATGCGGAGAAATTACTGTTTGTGCATTTACAATATTCATTGATTTTTGCCATTGAAAAACTTCCAGAAATGACTGAAGCTACTGACTGAATGAAAGGAGCTGGCATCTCACTCTCTTTGAATCTTCTTTATCATGCTAAGAGGAGCAGGAAAAAGCAAAAAATTTCAGAATTGCACCTTGCAATGCGGAGAAATTACTGTTTGTGCATTTACAATATTCATTGATTTTTGCCATTGAAAAACGTCCAGAAATGATTGAAGCTACTGACTGAATGAAAGGAGCTGGCATCTCACTCTCTTTGAATCTTCTTTATCATGCTAAGAGGAGCAGGAAAAAGCAAAAAATTTCAGAATTGCACCTTGCAATGCGGAGAAATTACTGTTTGTGCATTTACAATATTCATTGATTTTTGCCATTGAAAAACATCATGTTATTCATATACCAGAAATGATTGAAGCTACTGACTGAATGAAAGGAGCTGGCATCTCACTCTCTTTGAATCTTCTTTATCATGCTAAGAGGAGCAGGAAAAAGCAAAAAATTTCAGAATTGCACCTTGCAATGCGGAGAAATTACTGTTTGTGCATTTACAATATTCATTGATTTTTGCCATTGAAAAACGTCCAGAAATGATTGAAGCTACTGACTGAATGAAAGGAGCTGGCATCTCACTCTCTTTGAATCTTCTTTATCATGCTAAGAGGAGCAGGAAAAAGCAAAAAATTTCAGAATTTCATCTTGCAATGCGCAGAAATTACTGTTTGTGCATTTACAATATTCATTGATTTTTGCCATTGAAAAACGTCCAGAAATGATTGAAGCTACTGACTGAATGAAAGGAGCTGGCATCTCACTCTCTTTGAATCTTCTTTATCATGCTAAGAGGAGCAGGAAAAAGCAAAAAATTTCAGAATTGCACCTTGCAATGCGGAGAAATTACTGTTTGTGCATTTACAATATTCATTGATTTTTGCCATTGAAAAACGTCCAGAAATGATTGAAGCTACTGACTGAATGAAAGGAGCCGGAATCTCACTCTCTTTGAATCTTCTTTATCATGCTAAGAGGAGCAGGAAAAAGCAAAAAATTTCAGAATTGCAACTTGCAATGCGGAGAAATTACTGTTTGTGCATTTACAATATTCATTGATTTTTGCCATTGAAAAACGTCCAGAAATGATTGAAGCTACTGACTGAATGAAAGGAGCTGGCATCTCACTCTCTTTGAATCTTCTTTATCATGCTAAGAGGAGCAGGAAAAAGCAAAAAATTTCAGAATTGCACCTTGCAATGCGGAGAAATTACTGTTTGTGCATTTACAATATTCATTAATTTTTGCCATTGAAAAACATCATGTTATTCATATCCCAGAAATGTTTGAAGCTACTGACAATGAAAGAAGCTGGCATCTCACTCTCTTTGAATCTTCTTTATCATGCTAATAGGAGCAGGAAAAAGCAAAAAATTTCAGAATTGCACCTTGCAATGCGGAGAAATTACTGTTTGTGCATTTACAATATTCATTGATTTTTGCCATTGAAAAACGTCCAGAAATGATTGAAGCTACTGACTGAATGAAAGGAGCTGGCATCTCACTCTCTTTGAATCTTCTTTATCATGCTAAGAGGAGCAGGAAAAAGCAAAAAATTTCAGAATTGCACCTTGCAATGCGGAGAAATTACTGTTTGTGCATTTACAATATTCATTGATTTTTGCCATTGAAAAACATCATGTTATTCATATACCAGAAATGTTTGAAGCTACTGACTGAATGAAAGGAGCTGGCATCTCACTCTCTTTGAATCTTCTTTATCATGCTAAGAGGAGCAGGAAAAAGCAAAAAATTTCAGAATTGCACCTTGCAATGCGGAGAAATTACTGTTTGTGCATTTACAATATTCATTGATTTTTGCCATTGAAAAACGTCCAGAAATGATTGAAGCTACTGACTGAATGAAAGGAGCTGGCATCTCACTCTCTTTGAATCTTCTTTATCATGCTAAGAGGAGCAGGAAAATGCAAGAAATTTCAGAATTGCACCTTGCAATGCGGAGAAATTACTGTTTGTGCATTTATAATATTCATTGATTTTTGCCATTGAAAAACATCCAGAAATGATTGAAGCTACTGACTGAATGAAAGGAGCTGGCATCTCACTCTCTTTGAATCTTCTTTATCATGCTAAGAGGAGCAGGAAAAAGCAAAAAATTTCAGAATTGCACCTTGCAATGCGGAGAAATTACTGTTTGTGCATTTACAATATTCATTGATTTTTGCCATTGAAAAACATCATGTTATTCATATACCAGAAATGATTGAAGCTACTGACTGAATGAAAGGAGATGGCATCTCACTCTCTTTGAATCTTCTTTATCATGCTAAGAGGAGCAGGAAAAAGCAAAAAATTTCAGAATTGCACCTTGCAATGCGGAGAAATTACTGTTTGTGCATTTACAATATTCATTGATTTTTGCATTGAAAAACGTCCAGAAATGACTGAAGCTACTGACTGAATGAAAGGAGCTGGCATCTCACTCTCTTTGAATCTTCTTTATCATGCTAAGAGGAGCAGGAAAAAGCAAAAAATTTCAGAATTGCATCTTGCAATGCGGAGAAATTACTGTTTGTGCATTTACAATATTCATTGATTTTTGCCATTGAAAAACGTCCAGAAATGATTGAAGCTACTGACTGAATGAAAGGAGCTGGCATCTCACTCTCTTTGAATCTTCTTTATCATGCTAAGAGGAGCAGGAAAAAGCAAAAAATTTCAGAATTGCACCTTGCAATGCGGAGAAATTACTGTTTGTGCATTTACAATATTCATTGATTTTTGCCATTGAAAAACATCATGTTATTCATATACCAGAAATGATTGAAGCTACTGACTGAATGAAAGGAGCTGGCATCTCACTCTCTTTGAATCTTCTTTATCATGCTAAGAGGAGCAGGAAAAAGCAAAAAATTTCAGAATTGCACCTTGCAATGCGGAGAAATTACTGTTTGTGCATTTACAATATTCATTGATTTTTGCCATTGAAAAACGTCCAGAAATGATTGAAGCTACTGACTGAATGAAAGGAGCTGGCATCTCACTCTCTTTGAATCTTCTTTATCATGCTAAGAGGAGCAGGAAAAAGCAAAAAATTTCAGAATTGCACCTTGCAATGCGGAGAAATTACTGTTTGTGCATTTACAATATTCATTGATTTTTGCCATTGAAAAACGTCCAGAATTGATTGAAGCTACTGACTGAATGAAAGGAGCTGGCATCTCACTCTCTTTGAATCTTCTTTATCATGCTAGGATTAGCAGGAAAAAGCAAAAAATTTCAGAATTGCACCTGGCAATGTGGAGATATTACTGTTTGTGCTTTTACAATATTCATTGAATTTTTGCCATTGAAAAACGTCCAGAAATGTTTGAAGCTACTGACTGAATGAAAGGAGCTGGCATCTCACTCTATTTGAATCTTCTTTATCATGCTAGGATTAGCAGGAAAAAGCAAAAAATTTCAGAATTGCACCTTGCAATGTGGAGATATTACTGTTTGTGCATTTACAATATTCATTGATTTTTGCCATTGAAAAACGTCCAGAAATGTTTATACCAGAAATGTTTGAAGCTACTGACTGAATGAAAGGAGCTGGCATCTCACTCTCTTTGAATCTTCTTTATCATGCTAAGAGGAGCAGGAAAAAGCAAAAAATTTCAGAATTGCACCTTGCAATGCGGAGAAATTACTGTTTGTGCATTTACAATATTCATTGATTTTTGCCATTGAAAAACGTCCAGAAATGACTGAAGCTACTGACTGAATGAAAGGAGCTGGCATCTCACTCTCTTTGAATCTTCTTTATCATGCTAAGAGGAGCAGGAAAAAGCAAAAAATTTCAAAATTGCACCTTGCAATGCGGAGAAATTACTGTTTGTGCATTTACAATATTCATTGATTTTTGCCATTGAAAAACTTCCAGAAATGATTGAAGCTACTGACTGAATGAAAGGAGCTGGCATCTCACTCTCTTTGAATCTTCTTTATCATGCTAAGAGGAGCAGGAAAAAGCAAAAAATTTCAGAATTGCACCTTGCAATGCGGAGAAATTACTGTTTGTGCATTTACAATATTCATTGATTTTTGCCATTGAAAAACGTCCAGAAATGATTGAAGCTACTGACTGAATGAAAGGAGCTGGCATCTCACTCTCTTTGAATCTTTTTTATCATGCTAAGAGGAGCAGGAAAAAGCAAAAAATTTCAGAATTGCATCTTGCAATGCGGAGAAATTACTGTTTGTGCATTTACAATATTCATTGATTTTTGTCATTGAAAAACGTCCAGAAATGATTGAAGCTACTGACTGAATGAAAGGAGCTGGCATCTCACTCTCTTTGAATCTTCTTTATCATGCTAAGAGGAGCAGGAAAAAGCAAAAAATTTCAGAATTGCACCTTGCAATGCGGAGAAATTACTGTTTGTGCATTTACAATATTCATTGATTTTTGCCATTGAAAAACGTCCAGAAATGATTGAAGCTACTGACTGAATGAAAGGAGCTGGAATCTCACTCTCTTTGAATCTTCTTTATCATGCTAAGAGGAGCAGGAAAAAGCAAAAAATTTCAGAATTGCAACTTGCAATGCGGAGAAATTACTGTTTGTGCATTTACAATATTCATTGATTTTTGCCATTGAAAAACATCATGTTATTCATATACCAGAAATGATTGAAGCTACTGACTGAATGAAAGGAGCTGGCATCTCACTCTCTTTGAATCTTCTTTATCATGCTAAGAGGAGCAGGAAAAAGCAAAAAATTTCAGAATTGCACCTTGCAATGCGGAGAAATTACTGTTTGTGCATTTACAATATTCATTGATTTTTGCCATTGAAAAACGTCCAGAAATGATTGAAGCTACTGACTGAATGAAAGGAGCTGGCATCTCACTCTCTTTGAATCTTCTTTATCATGCTAAGAGGAGCAGGAAAAAGCAAAAAATTTCAGAATTGCACCTTGCAATGCGGAGAAATTACTGTTTGTGCATTTACAATATTCATTGATTTTTGCCATTGAAAAACGTCCAGAAATGATTGAAGCTACTGACTGAATGAAAGGAGCTGGCATCTCACTCTCTTTGAATCTTCTTTATCATGCTAAGAGGAGCAGGAAAAAGCAAAAAATTTCAGAATTGCACCTTGCAATGCGGAGAAATTACTGTTTGTGCATTTACAATATTCATTAATTTTTGCCATTGAAAAACATCATGTTATTCATATCCCAGAAATGTTTGAAGCTACTGACTGAATGAAAGAAGCTGGCATCTCACTCTCTTTGAATCTTCTTTATCATGCTAAGAGGAGCAGGAAAAAGCAAAAAATTTCAGAATTGCACCTTGCAATGCGGAGAAATTACTGTTTGTGCATTTACAATATTCATTGATTTTTGCCATTGAAAAACGTCCAGAAATGATTGAAGCTACTGACTGAATGAAAGGAGCTGGCATCTCACTCTCTTTGAATCTTCTTTATCATGCTAAGAGGAGCAGGAAAAAGCAAAAAATTTCAGAATTGCACCTTGCAATGCGGAGAAATTACTGTTTGTGCATTTACAATATTCATTGATTTTTGCCATTGAAAAACATCATGTTATTCATATACCAGAAATGTTTGAAGCTACTGACTGAATGAAAGGAGCAGGCATCTCACTCTCTTTGAATCTTCTTTATCATGCTAAGAGGAGCAGGAAAAAGCAAAAAATTTCAGAATTGCACCTTGCAATGCGGAGAAATTACTGTTTGTGCATTTACAATATTCATTGATTTTTGCCATTGAAAAACGTCCAGAAATGATTGAAGCTACTGACTGAATGAAAGGAGCTGGCATCTCACTCTCTTTGAATCTTCTTTATCATGCTAAGAGGAGCAGGAAAATGCAAGAAATTTCAGAATTGCACCTTGCAATGCGGAGAAATTACTGTTTGTGCATTTACAATATTCATTGATTTTTGCCATTGAAAAACATCCAGAAATGATTGAAGCTACTGACTGAATGAAAGGAGCTGGCATCTCACTCTCTTTGAATCTTCTTTATCATGCTAAGAGGAGCAGGAAAAAGCCAAAAATTTCAGAATTGCACCTTGCAATGCGGAGAAATTACTGTTTGTGCATTTACAATATTCATTGATTTTTGCCATTGAAAAACATCATGTTATTCATATACCAGAAATGATTGAAGCTACTGACTGAATGAAAGGAGCTGGCATCTCACTCTCTTTGAATATTCTTTATCATGCAAAGAGGAGCAGGAAAAAGCAAAAAATTTCAGAATTGCACCTTGCAATGCGGAGAAATTACTGTTTGTGCATTTACAATATTCATTGATTTTTGCCATTGAAAAACGTCCAGAAATGATTGAAGCTACTGACTGAATGAAAGGAGCTGGCATCTCACTCTCTTTGAATCTTCTTTATCATGCTAAGAGGAGCAGGAAAAAGCAAAAAATTTCAGAATTGCACCTTGCAATGCGGAGAAATTACTGTTTGTGCATTTACAATATTCATTGATTTTTGCCATTGAAAAACGTCCAGAAATGATTGAAGCTACTGACTGAATGAAAGGAGCTGGCATCTCACTCTCTTTGAATCTTCTTTATCATGCTAAGAGGAGCAGGAAAAAGCAAAAAATTTCAGAATTGCACCTTGCAATGCGGAGAAATTACTGTTTGTGCATTTACAATATTCATTGATTTTTGCCATTGAAAAACGTCCAGAAATGATTGAAGCTACTGACTGAATGAAAGGAGCTGGCATCTCACTCTCTTTGAATCTTCTTTATCATGCTAAGAGGAGCAGGAAAAAGCAAAAAATTTCAGAATTGCACCTTGCAATGCGGAGAAATTACTGTTTGTGCATTTACAATATTCATTAATTTTTGCCATTGAAAAACATCATGTTATTCATATCCCAGAAATGTTTGAAGCTACTGACTGAATGAAAGAAGCTGGCATCTCACTCTCTTTGAATCTTCTTTATCATGCTAAGAGGAGCAGGAAAAAGGAAAAAATTTCAGAATTGCACCTTGCAATGCGGAGAAATTACTGTTTGTGCATTTACAATATTCATTGATTTTTGCCATTGAAAAACGTCCAGAAATGATTGAAGCTACTGACTGAATGAAAGGAGCTGGCATCTCACTCTCTTTGAATCTTCTTTATCATGCTAAGAGGAGCAGGAAAAAGCAAAAAATTTCAGAATTGCACCTTGCAATGCGGAGAAATTACTGTTTGTGCATTTACAATATTCATTGATTTTTGCCATTGAAAAACATCATGTTATTCATATACCAGAAATGTTTGAAGCTACTGACTGAATGAAAGGAGCTGGCATCTCACTCTCTTTGAATCTTCTTTATCATGCTAAGAGGAGCAGGAAAAAGCAAAAAATTTCAGAATTGCACCTTGCAATGCGGAGAAATTACTGTTTGTGCATTTACAATATTCATTGATTTTTGCCATTGAAAAACGTCCAGAAATGATTGAAGCTACTGACTGAATGAAAGGAGCTGGCATCTCACTCTCTTTGAATCTTCTTTATCATGCTAAGAGGAGCAGGAAAATGCAAGAAATTTCAGAATTGCACCTTGCAATGCGGAGAAATTACTGTTTGTGCATTTACAATATTCATTGATTTTTGCCATTGAAAAACATCCAGAAATGATTGAAGCTACTGACTGAATGAAAGGAGCTGGCATCTCACTCTCTTTGAATCTTCTTTATCATGCTAAGAGGAGCAGGAAAAAGCCAAAAATTTCAGAATTGCACCTTGCAATGCGGAGAAATTACTGTTTGTGCATTTACAATATTCATTGATTTTTGCCATTGAAAAACATCATGTTATTCATATACCAGAAATGATTGAAGCTACTGACTGAATGAAAGGAGCTGGCATCTCACTCTCTTTGAATCTTCTTTATCATGCAAAGAGGAGCAGGAAAAAGCAAAAAATTTCAGAATTGCACCTTGCAATGCGGAGAAATTACTGTTTGTGCATTTACAATATTCATTGATTTTTGCCATTGAAAAACGTCCAGAAATGATTGAAGCTACTGACTGAATGAAAGGAGCTGGCATCTCACTCTCTTTGAATCTTCTTTATCATGCTAAGAGGAGCAGGAAAAAGCAAAAAATTTCAGAATTGCACCTTGCAATGCGGAGAAATTACTGTTTGTGCATTTACAATATTCACTGATTTTTGCCATTGAAAAACGTCCAGAAATGATTGAAGCAACTGACTGAATGAAAGGAGCTGGCATCTCACTCTCTTTGAATCTTCTTTATCATGCTAAGAGGAGCAGGAAAAAGCAAAAAATTTCAGAATTGCACCTTGCAATGCGGAGAAATTACTGTTTGTGCATTTACAATATTCATTGATTTTTGCCATTGAAAAACGTCCAGAAATAATTGAAGCTACTGACTGAATGAAAGGAGCTGGCATCTCACTCTCTTTGAATCTTCTTTATCATGCTAAGAGGAGCAGGAAAAAGCAAAAAATTTCAGAATTGCAACTTGCAATGCGGAGAAATTACTGTTTGTGCATTTACAATATTCATTGATTTTTGCCATTGAAAAACATCATGTTATTCATATACCAGAAATGATTGAAGCTACTGACTGAATGAAAGGAGCTGGCATCTCACTCTCTTTGAATCTTCTTTATCATGCTAAGAGGAGCAGGAAAAAGCAAAAAATTTCAGAATTGCACCTTGCAATGCGGAGAAATTACTGTTTGTGCATTTACAATATTCATTGATTTTTGCCATTGAAAAATGTCCAGAAATGATTGAAGCTGCTGACTGAATGAAAGGAGCTGGCATCTCACTCTCTTTGAATCTTCTTTATCATGCTAAGAGGAGCAGGAAAAAGCAAAAAATTTCAGAATTGCACCTTGCAATGCGGAGAAATTACTGTTTGTGCATTTACAATATTCATTGATTTTTGCCATTGAAAAACATCATGTTATTCATATACCAGAAATGATTGAAGCTACTGACTGAATGAAAGGAGCTGGCATCTCACTCTCTTTGAATCTTCTTTATCATGCTAAGAGGAGCAGAAAAAATCAAAAAATTTCAGAATTGCACCTTGCAATGCGGAGAAATTACTGTTTGTGCATTTACAATATTCATTGATTTTTGCCATTGAAAAACGTCCAGAAATGATTGAAGCTACTGACTGAATGAAAGGAGCTGGCATCTCACTCTCTTTGAATCTTCTTTATCATGCTAAGAGGAGCAGGAAAAAGCAAAAAATTTCAGAATTGCACCTTGCAATGCGGAGAAATTACTGTTTGTGCATTTACAATATTCATTGATTTTTGCCATTGAAAAACGTCCAGAAATGATTGAAGCTACTGACTGAATGAAAGGAGCTGGCATCTCACTCTCTTTGAATCTTCTTTATCATGCTAAGAGGAGCAGGAAAAAGCAAAAAATTTCAGAATTGCACCTTGCAATGCGGAGAAATTACTGTTTGTGCATTTACAATATTCATTGATTTTTGCCATTGAAAAACATCATGTTATTCATATACTAGAAATGTTTGAAGCTACTGACTGAATGAAAGGAGCTGGCATCTCACTCTCTTTGAATCTTCTTTATCATGCTAAGAAGAGCAGGAAAAAGCAAAAAATTTCAGAATTGCACCTTGCAATGCGGAGAAATTACTGTTTGTGCATTTACAATATTCATTGATTTTTGCCATTGAAAAACGTCCAGAAATGATTGAAGCTACTGACTGAATGAAAGGAGCTGGCATCTCACTCTCTTTGAATCTTCTTTATCATGCTAAGAGGAGCAGGAAAAAGCAAAAAATTTCAGAATTGCACCTTGCAATGCGGAGAAATTACTGTTTGTGCATTTACAATATTCATTGATTTTTGCCACTGAAAAACATCATGTTATTCATATACCAGAAATGATTGAAGCTACTGACTGAATGAAAGGAGCTGGCATCTCGCTCTCTTTGAATCTTCTTTATCATGCTAAGAGGAGCAGGAAAAAGCAAAAAATTTCAGAATTGCACCTTGCAATGCGGAGAAATTACTGTTTGTGCATTTACAATATTCATTGATTTTTGCCATTGAAAAACGTCCAGAAATGATTGAAGCTACTGACTGAATGAAAGGAGCTGGCATCTCACTCTCTTTGAATCTTCTTTATCATGCTAAGAGGAGCAGGAAAAAGCAAAAAATTTCAGAATTGCACCTTGCAATGTGGAGAAATTACTGTTTGTGCATTTACAATATTCATTGATTTTTGCCATTGAAAAACATCATGTTATTCATATACCAGAAATGATTGAAGCTACTGACTGAATGAAAGGAGCTGGCATCTCACTCTCTTTGAATCTTCTTTATCATGCTAAGAGGAGCAGGAAAAAGCAAAAAATTTCAGAATTGCACCTTGCAATGCGGAGAAATTACTGTTTGTGCATTTACAATATTCATTGATTTTTGCCATTGAAAAACGTCCAGAAATGATTGAAGCTACTGACTGAATGAAAGGAGCTGGCATCTCACTCTCTTTGAATCTTCTTTATCATGCTAAGAGGAGCAGGAAAAAGCAAAAAATTTCAGAATTGCACCTTGCAATGCGGAGAAATTACTGTTTGTGCTTTTACAATATTCATTGATTTTTGCCATTGAAAAACATCATGTTATTCATATACCAGAAATGTTTGAAGCTACTGACTGAATGAAAGGAGCTGGCATCTCACTCTCTTTGAATATTCTTTATCATGCTAAGAGGAGCAGGAAAAAGCAAAAAATTTCAGAATTGCACCTTGCAATGCGGAGAAATTACTGTTTGTGCATTTACAATATTCATTGATTTTTGCCATTGAAAAACGTCCAGAAATGATTGAAGCTACTGACTGAATGAAAGGAGCTGGCATCTCACTCTCTTTGAATCTTCTTTATCATGCTAAGAGGAGCAGGAAAAAGCAAAAAATTTCAGAATTGCACCTTGCAATGCGGAGAAATTACTGTTTGTGCATTTACAATATTCATTGATTTTTGCCATTGAAAAACGTCCAGAAATGATTGAAGCTACTGACTGAATGAAAGGAGCTGGCATCTCACTCTCTTTGAATCTTCTTTATCATGCTAAGAGGAGCAGGAAAAAGCAAAAAATTTCAGAATTGCAACTTGCAATGCGGAGAAATTACTGTTTGTGCATTTACAATATTCATTGATTTTTGCCATTGAAAAACATCATGTTATTCATATACCAGAAATGATTGAAGCTACTGACTGAATGAAAGGAGCTGGCATCTCACTCTCTTTGAATCTTCTTTATCATGCTAAGAGGAGCAGGAAAAAGCAAAAAATTTCAGAATTGCACCTTGCAATGCGGAGAAATTACTGTTTGTGCATTTACAATATTCATTGATTTTTGCCATTGAAAAACATCATGTTATTCATATACTAGAAATGTTTGAAGCTACTGACTGAATGAAAGGAGCTGGCATCTCACTCTCTTTGAATCTTCTTTATCATGCTAAGAAGAGCAGGAAAAAGCAAAAAATTTCAGAATTGCACCTTGCAATGCGGAGAAATTACTGTTTGTGCATTTACAATATTCATTGATTTTTGCCATTGAAAAACGTCCAGAAATGATTGAAGCTACTGACTGAATGAAAGGAGCTGGCATCTCACTCTCTTTGAATCTTCTTTATCATGCTAAGAGGAGCAGGAAAAAGCAAAAAATTTCAGAATTGCACCTTGCAATGCGGAGAAATTACTGTTTGTGCATTTACAATATTCATTGATTTTTGCCATTGAAAAACATCATGTTATTCATATACCAGAAATGATTGAAGCTACTGACTGAATGAAAGGAGCTGGCATCTCGCTCTCTTTGAATCTTCTTTATCATGCTAAGAGGAGCAGGAAAAAGCAAAAAATTTCAGAATTGCACCTTGCAATGCGGAGAAATTACTGTTTGTGCATTTACAATATTCATTGATTTTTGCCATTGAAAAACGTCCAGAAATGATTGAAGCTACTGACTGAATGAAAGGAGCTGGCATCTCACTCTCTTTGAATCTTCTTTATCATGCTAAGAGGAGCAGGAAAAAGCAAAAAATTTCAGAATTGCACCTTGCAATGTGGAGAAATTACTGTTTGTGCATTTACAATATTCATTGATTTTTGCCATTGAAAAACATCATGTTATTCATATACCAGAAATGATTGAAGCTACTGACTGAATGAAAGGAGCTGGCATCTCACTCTCTTTGAATCTTCTTTATCATGCTAAGAGGAGCAGGAAAAAGCAAAAAATTTCAGAATTGCACCTTGCAATGCGGAGAAATTACTGTTTGTGCATTTACAATATTCATTGATTTTTGCCATTGAAAAACGTCCAGAAATGATTGAAGCTACTGACTGAATGAAAGGAGCTGGCATCTCACTCTCTTTGAATCTTCTTTATCATGCTAAGAGGAGCAGGAAAAAGCAAAAAATTTCAGAATTGCACCTTGCAATGCGGAGAAATTACTGTTTGTGCTTTTACAATATTCATTGATTTTTGCCATTGAAAAACATCATGTTATTCATATACCAGAAATGTTTGAAGCTACTGACTGAATGAAAGGAGCTGGCATCTCACTCTCTTTGAATCTTCTTTATCATGCTAAGAGGAGCAGGAAAAAGCAAAAAATTTCAGAATTGCACCTTGCAATGCGGAGAAATTACTGTTTGTGCATTTACAATATTCATTTATTTTTGCCATTGAAAAACGTCTAGAAATGATTGAAGCTACTGACTGAATGAAAGGAGCTGGCATCTCACTCTCTTTGAATCTTCTTTATCATGCTAAGAGGAGCAGGAAAAAGCAAAAAATTTTAGAATTGCAACTTGCAATGCGGAGAAATTACTGTTTGTGCATTTACAATATTCATTGATTTTTGCCATTGAAAAACATCATGTTATTCATATACCAGAAATGATTGAAGCTACTGACTGAATGAAAGGAGCTGGCATCTCACTCTCTTTGAATCTTCTTTATCATGCTAAGAGGAGCAGGAAAAAGCAAAAAATTTCAGAATTGCACCTTGCAATGCGGAGAAATTACTGTTTGTGCATTTACAATATTCATTGATTTTTGCCATTGAAAAACGTCCAGAAATGATTGAAGCTACTGACTGAATGAAAGGAGCTGGCATCTCACTCTCTTTGAATCTTCTTTATCATGCTAAGAGGAGCAGGAAAATGCAAGAAATTTCAGAATTGCACCTTGCAATGCGGAGAAATTACTGTTTGTGCATTTACAATATTCATTGATTTTTGCCATTGAAAAACATCCAGAAATGATTGAAGCTACTGACTGAATGAAAGGAGCTGGCATCTCACTCTCTTTGAATCTTCTTTATCATGCTAAGAGGAGCAGGAAAAAGCCAAAAATTTCAGAATTGCACCTTGCAATGCGGAGAAATTACTGTTTGTGCATTTACAATATTCATTGATTTTTGCCATTGAAAAACATCATGTTATTCATATACCAGAAATGATTGAAGCTACTGACTGAATGAAAGGAGCTGGCATCTCACTCTCTTTGAATCTTCTTTATCATGCAAAGAGGAGCAGGAAAAAGCAAAAAATTTCAGAATTGCACCTTGCAATGCGGAGAAATTACTGTTTGTGCATTTACAATATACATTGATTTTTGCCATTGAAAAACGTCCAGAAATGATTGAAGCTACTGACTGAATGAAAGGAGCTGGCATCTCACTCTCTTTGAATCTTCTTTATCATGCTAAGAGGAGCAGGAAAAAGCAAAAAATTTCAGAATTGCACCTTGCAATGCGGAGAAATTACTGTTTGTGCATTTACAATATTCACTGATTTTTGCCATTGAAAAACGTCCAGAAATGATTGAAGCAACTGACTGAATGAAAGGAGCTGGCATCTCACTCTCTTTGAATCTTCTTTATCATGCTAAGAGGAGCAGGAAAAAGCAAAAAATTTCAGAATTGCACCTTGCAATGCGGAGAAATTACTGTTTGTGCATTTACAATATTCATTGATTTTTGCCATTGAAAAACGTCCAGAAATAATTGAAGCTACTGACTGAATGAAAGGAGCTGGCATCTCACTCTCTTTGAATCTTCTTTATCATGCTAAGAGGAGCAGGAAAAAGCAAAAAATTTCAGAATTGCAACTTGCAATGCGGAGAAATTACTGTTTGTGCATTTACAATATTCATTGATTTTTGCCATTGAAAAACATCATGTTATTCATATACCAGAAATGATTGAAGCTAGTGACTGAATGAAAGGAGCTGGCATCTCACTCTCTTTGAATCTTCTTTATCATGCTAAGAGGAGCAGGAAAAAGCAAAAAATTTCAGAATTGCACCTTGCAATGCGGAGAAATTACTGTTTGTGCATTTACAATATTCATTGATTTTTGCCATTGAAAAACATCCAGAAATGATTGAAGCTACTGACTGAATGAAAGGAGCTGGCATCTCACTCTCTTTGAATGTTCTTTATCATGCTAAGAGGAGCAGGAAAAAGCAAAAAATTTCAGAATTGCACCTTGCAATGCGGAGAAATTACTGTTTGTGCTTTTACAATATTCATTGATTTTTGCCATTGAAAAACATCATGTTATTCATATACCAGAAATGTTTGAAGCTACTGACTGAATGAAAGGAGCTGGCATCTCACTCTCTTTGAATCTTCTTTATCATGCTAAGAGGAGCAGGAAAAAGCAAAAAATTTCAGAATTGCACCTTGCAATGCGGAGAAATTACTGTTTGTGCATTTACAATATTCATTGATTTTTGCCATTGAAAAATGTCCAGAAATGATTGAAGCTGCTGACTGAATGAAAGGAGCTGGCATCTCACTCTCTTTGAATCTTCTTTATCATGCTAAGAGGAGCAGGAGAAAGCAAAAAATTTCAGAATTGCACCTTGCAATGCGGAGAAATTACTGTTTGTGCATTTACAATATTCATTGATTTTTGCCATTGAAAAACATCATGTTATTCATATACCAGAAATGATTGAAGCTACTGACTGAATGAAAGGAGCTGGCATCTCACTCTCTTTGAATCTTCTTTATCATGCTAAGAGGAGCAGGAAAAAGCAAAAAATTTCAGAATTGCACCTTGCAATGCGGAGAAATTACTGTTTGTGCATTTACAATATTCATTGATTTTTGCCATTGAAAAACGTCCAGAAATGATTGAAGCTACTGACTGAATGAAAGGAGCTGGCATCTCACTCTCTTTGAATCTTCTTTATCATGCTAAGAGGAGCAGGAAAAAGCAAAAAATTTCAGAATTGCACCTTGCAATGCGGAGAAATTACTGTTTGTGCATTTACAATATTCATTGATTTTTGCCATTGAAAAACGTCCAGAAATGATTGAAGCTACTGACTGAATGAAAGGAGCTGGCATCTCACTCTCTTTGAATCTTCTTTATCATGCTAAGAGGAGCAGGAAAAAGCAAAAAATTTCAGAATTGCACCTTGCAATGCGGAGAAATTACAGTTTGTGCATTTACAATATTCATTGATTTTTGCCATTGAAAAACATCATGTTATTCATATACCAGAAATGTTTGAAGCTACTGACTGAATGAAAGGAGCTGGCATCTCACTCTCTTTGAATCTTCTTTATCATGCTAAGAGGAGCAGGAAAAAGCAAAAAATTTCAGAATTGCACCTTGCAATGCGGAGAAATTACTGTTTGTGCATTTACAATATTCATTGATTTTTGCCATTGAAAAACGTCCAGAAATGATTGAAGCTACTGACTGAATGAAAGGAGCTGGCATCTCACTCTCTTTGAATCTTCTTTATCATGCTAAGAGGAGCAGGAAAAAGCAAAAAATTTCAGAATTGCACCTTGCAATGCGGAGAAATTACTGTTTGTGCATTTACAATATTCATTGATTTTTGCCATTGAAAAACATCATGTTATTCATATACCAGAAATGATTGAAGCTACTGACTGAATGAAAGGAGCTGGCATCTCGCTCTCTTTGAATCTTCTTTATCATGCTAAGAGGAGCAGGAAAAAGCAAAAAATTTCAGAATTGCACCTTGCAATGCGGAGAAATTACTGTTTGTGCATTTACAATATTCATTGATTTTTGCCATTGAAAAACGTCCAGAAATGATTGAAGCTACTGACTGAATGAAAGGAGCTGGCATCTCACTCTCTTTGAATCTTCTTTATCATGCTAAGAGGAGCAGGAAAAAGCAAAAAATTTCAGAATTGCACCTTGCAATGTGGAGAAATTACTGTTTGTGCATTTACAATATTCATTGATTTTTGCCATTGAAAAACATCATGTTATTCATATACCAGAAATGATTGAAGCTACTGACTGAATGAAAGGAGCTGGCATCTCACTCTCTTTGAATCTTCTTTATCATGCTAAGAGGAGCAGGAAAAAGCAAAAAATTTCAGAATTGCACCTTGCAATGCGGAGAAATTACTGTTTGTGCATTTACAATATTCATTGATTTTTGCCATTGAAAAACGTCCAGAAATGATTGAAGCTACTGACTGAATGAAAGGAGCTGGCATCTCACTCTCTTTGAATCTTCTTTATCATGCTAAGAGGAGCAGGAAAAAGCAAAATTTTCAGAATTGCACCTTGCAATGCGGAGAAATTACTGTTTGTGCTTTTACAATATTCATTGATTTTTGCCATTGAAAAACATCATGTTATTCATATACCAGAAATGTTTGAAGCTACTGACTGAATGAAAGGAGCTGGCATCTCACTCTCTTTGAATCTTCTTTATCATGCTAAGAGGAGCAGGAAAAAGCAAAAAATTTCAGAATTGCACCTTGCAATGCGGAGAAATTACTGTTTGTGCATTTACAATATTCATTGATTTTTGCCATTGAAAAACGTCCAGAGATGATTGAAGCTACTGACTGAATGAAAGGAGCTGGCATCTCACTCTCTTTGAATCTTCTTTATCATGCTAAGAGGAGCAGGAAAAAGCAAAAAATTTCAGAATTGCACCTTGCAATGCGGAGAAATTACTGTTTGTGCATTTACAATATTCATTGATTTTTGCCATTGAAAAACGTCCAGAAATGATTGAAGCTACTGACTGAATGAAAGGAGCTGGCATCTCACTCTCTTTGAATCTTCTTTATCATGCTAAGAGGAGCAGGAAAAAGCAAAAAATTTCAGAATTGCAACTTGCAATGCGGAGAAATTACTGTTTGTGCATTTACAATATTCATTGATTTTTGCCATTGAAAAACATCATGTTATTCATATACCAGAAATGATTGAAGCTACTGACTGAATGAAAGGAGCTGGCATCTCACTCTCTTTGAATCTTCTTTATCATGCTAAGAGGAGCAGGACAAAGCAAAAAATTTCAGAATTGCACCTTGCAATGTGGAGAAATTACTGTTTGTGCATTTACAATATTCATTGATTTTTGCCATTGAAAAACGTCCAGAAATGATTGAAGCTACTGACTGAATGAAAGGAGCTGGCATCTCACTCTCTTTGAATCTTCTTTATCATGCTAAGAGGAGCAGGAAAAAGCAAAAAATTTCAGAATTGCACCTTGCAATGCGGAGAAATTACTGTTTGTGCATTTACAATATTCATTAATTTTTGCCATTGAAAAACATCATGTTATTCATATCCCAGAAATGTTTGAAGCTACTGACTGAATGAAAGAAGCTGGCATCTCACTCTCTTTGAATCTTCTTTATCATGCTAAGAGGAGCAGGAAAAAGCAAAAAATTTCAGAATTGCACCTTGCAATGCGGAGAAATTACTGTTTGTGCATTTACAATCTTCATTGATTTTTGCCATTGAAAAACGTCCAGAAATGATTGAAGCTACTGACTGAATGAAAGGAGCTGGCATCTCACTCTCTTTGAATCTTCTTTATCATGCTAAGAGGAGCAGGAAAAAGCAAAAAATTTCAGAATTGCAACTTGCAATGCGGAGAAATTACTGTTTGTGCATTTACAATATTCATTGATTTTTGCCATTGAAAAACATCATGTTATTCATATACCAGAAATGTTTGAAGCTACTGACTGAATGAAAGGAGCTGGCATCTCACTCTCTTTGAATCTTCTTTATCATGCTAAGAGGAGCAGGAAAAAGCAAAAAATTTCAGAATTGCACCTTGCAATGCGGAGAAATTACTGTTTGTGCATTTACAATATTCATTGATTTTTGCCATTGAAAAACGTCCAGAAATGATTGAAGCTACTGACTGAATGAAAGGAGCTGGCATCTCACTCTCTTTGAATCTTCTTTATCATGCTAAGAGGAGCAGGAAAAAGCAAAAAATTTCAGAATTGCACCTTGCAATGCGGAGAAATTACTGTTTGTGCATTTACAATATTCATTGATTTTTGCCATTGAAAAACGTCCAGAAATGATTGAAGCTACTGACTGAATGAAAGGAGCTGGCATCTCACTCTCTTTGAATCTTCTTTATCATGCTAAGAGGAGCAGGAAAAAGCAAAAAATTTCAGAATTGCAACTTGCAATGCGGAGAAATTACTGTTTGTGCATTTACAATATTCATTGATTTTTGCCATTGAAAAACGTCCAGAGATGATTGAAGCTACTGACTGAATGAAAGGAGCTGGCATCTCACTCTCTTTGAATCTTCTTTATCATGCTAAGAGGAGCAGGAAAAAGCAAAAAATTTCAGAATTGCACCTTGCAATGCGGAGAAATTACTGTTTGTGCATTTACAATATTCATTGATTTTTGCCATTGAAAAACGTCCAGAAATGATTGAAGCTACTGACTGAATGAAAGGAGCTGGCATCTCACTCTCTTTGAATCTTCTTTATCATGCTAAGAGGAGCAGGAAAAAGCAAAAAATTTCAGAATTGCAACTTGCAATGCGGAGAAATTACTGTTTGTGCATTTACAATATTCATTGATTTTTGCCTTTGAAAAACATCATGTTATTCATATACCAGAAATGATTGAAGCTACTGACTGAATGAAAGGAGCTGGCATCTCACTCTCTTTGAATCTTCTTTATCATGCTAAGAGGAGCAGGAAAAAGCAAAAAATTTCAGAATTGCACCTTGCAATGTGGAGAAATTACTGTTTGTGCATTTACAATATTCATTGATTTTTGCCATTGAAAAACGTCCAGAAATGATTGAAGCTACTGACTGAATGAAAGGAGCTGGCATCTCACTCTCTTTGAATCTTCTTTATCATGCTAAGAGGAGCAGGAAAAAGCAAAAAATTTCAGAATTGCACCTTGCAATGCGGAGAAATTACTGTTTGTGCATTTACAATATTCATTGATTTTTGCCATTGAAAAACGTCCAGAAATGATTGAAGCTACTGACTGAATGAAAGGAGCTGGCATCTCACTCTCTTTGAATCCTCTTTATCATGCTAAGAGGAGCAGGAAAAAGCAAAAAATTTCAGAATTGCACCTTGCAATGCGGAGAAATTACTGTTTGTGCATTTACAATATTCATTAATTTTTGCCATTGAAAAACATCATGTTATTCATATCCCAGAAATGTTTGAAGCTACTGACTGAATGAAAGAAGCTGGCATCTCACTCTCTTTGAATCTTCTTTATCATGCTAAGAGGAGCAGGAAAAAGCAAAAAATTTCAGAATTGCACCTTGCAATGCGGAGAAATTACTCTTTGTGCATTTACAATCTTCTTTGATTTTTGCCATTGAAAAACGTCCAGAAATGATTGAAGCTACTGACTGAATGAAAGGAGCTGGCATCTCACTCTCTTTGAATCTTCTTTATCATGCTAAGAGGAGCAGGAAAAAGCAAAAAATTTCAGAATTGCACCTTGCAATGCGGAGAAATTACTGTTTGTGCATTTACAATATTCATTGATTTTTGCCATTGAAAAACATCATGTTATTCATATACCAGAAATGTTTGAAGCTACTGACTGAATGAAAGGAGCTGGCATCTCACTCTCTTTGAATCTTCTTTATCATGCTAAGAGGAGCAGGAAAAAGCAAAAAATTTCAGAATTGCACCTTGCAATGCGGAGAAATTACTGTTTGTGCATTTACAATATTCATTGATTTTTGCCATTGAAAAACGTCCAGAAATGATTGAAGCTACTGACTGAATGAAAGGAGCTGGCATCTCACTCTCTTTGAATCTTCTTTATCATGCTAAGAGGAGCAGGAAAAAGCAAAAAATTTCAGAATTGCACCTTGCAATGCGGAGAAATTACTGTTTGTGCATTTACAATATTCATTGATTTTTGCCATTGAAAAACGTCCAGAAATGATTGAAGCTACTGACTGAATGAAAGGAGCTGGCATCTCACTCTCTTTGAATCTTCTTTATCATGCTAAGAGGAGCAGGAAAAAGCAAAAAATTTCAGAATTGCAACTTGCAATGCGGAGAAATTACTGTTTGTGCATTTACAATATTCATTGATTTTTGCCATTGAAAAACATCATGTTATTCATATACCAGAAATGATTGAAGCTACTGACTGAATGAAAGGAGCTGGCATCTCACTCTCTTTGAATCTTCTTTATCATGCTAAGAGGAGCAGGAAAAAGCAAAAAATTTCAGAATTGCAACTTGCAATGCGGAGAAATTACTGTTTGTGCATTTACAATATTCATTGATTTTTGCCATTGAAAAACATCATGTTATTCATATACCAGAAATGATTGAAGCTACTGACTGAATGAAAGGAGCTGGCATCTCACTCTCTTTGAATCTTCTTTATCATGCTAAGAGGAGCAGGAAAAAGCAAAAAATTTCAGAATTGCACCTTGCAATGTGGAGAAATTACTGTTTGTGCATTTACAATATTCATTGATTTTTGCCATTGAAAACGTCCAGAAATGATTGAAGCTACTGACTGAATGAAAGGAGCTGGCATCTCACTCTCTTTGAATCTTCTTTATCATGCTAAGAGGAGCAGGAAAAAGCAAAAAATTTCAGAATTGCACCTTGCAATGCGGAGAAATTACTGTTTGTGCATTTACAATATTCATTGATTTTTGCCATTGAAAAACGTCCAGAAATGATTGAAGCTACTGACTGAATAAAAGGAGCTGGCATCTCACTCTCTTTCAATCTTCTTTATCATGCTAAGAGGAGCAGGAAAAAGCAAAAAATTTCAGAATTGCACCTTGCAATGCGGAGAAATTACTGTTTGTGCATTTACAATATTCATTAATTTTTGCCATTGAAAAACATCATGTTATTCATATCCCAGAAATGTTTGAAGCTACTGACTGAATGAAAGAAGCTGGCATCTCACTCTCTTTGAATCTTCTTTATCATGCTAAGAGGAGCAGGAAAAAGCAAAAAATTTCAGAATTGCACCTTGCAATGCGGAGAAATTACTGTTTGTGCATTTACAATATTCATTGATTTTTGCCATTGAAAAACGTCCAGAAATGATTGAAGCTACTGACTGAATGAAAGGAGCTGGCATCTCACTCTCTTTGAATCTTCTTTATCATGCTAAGAGGAGCAGGAAAAAGCAAAAAATTTCAGAATTGCACCTTGCAATGCGGAGAAATTACTGTTTGTGCATTTACAATATTCATTGATTTTTGCCATTGAAAAACATCATGTTATTCATATACCAGAAATGTTTGAAGCTACTGACTGAATGAAAGGAGCTGGCATCTCACTCTCTTTGAATCTTCTTTATCATGCTAAGAGGAGCAGGAAAAAGCAAAAAATTTCAGAATTGCACCTTGCAATGCGGAGAAATTACTGTTTGTGCATTTACAATATTCATTGATTTTTGCCATTGAAAAACGTCCAGAAATGATTGAAGCTACTGACTGAATGAAAGGAGCTGGCATCTCACTCTCTTTGAATCTTCTTTATCATGCTAAGAGGAGCAGGAAAAAGCAAAAAATTTCAGAATTGCACCTTGCAATGCGGAGAAATTACTGTTTGTGCATTTACAATATTCATTGATTTTTGCCATTGAAAAACGTCCAGAAATGATTGAAGCTACTGACTGAATGAAAGGAGCTGGCATCTCACTCTCTTTGAATCTTCTTTATCATGCTAAGAGGAGCAGGAAAAAGCAAAAAATTTCAGAATTGCAACTTGCAATGCGGAGAAATTACTGTTTGTGCATTTACAATATTCATTGATTTTTGCCATTGAAAAACATCATGTTATTCATATACCAGAAATGATTGAAGCTACTGACTGAATGAAAGGAGCTGGCATCTCACTCTCTTTGAATCTTCTTTATCATGCTAAGAGGAGCAGGAAAAAGCAAAAAATTTCAGAATTGCACCTTGCAATGCGGAGAAATTACTGTTTGTGCATTTACAATATTCATTGATTTTTGCCATTGAAAAACGTCCAGAAATGATTGAAGCTACTGACTGAATGAAAGGAGCTGGCATCTCACTCTCTTTGAATCTTCTTTATCATGCTAAGAGGAGCAGGAAAAAGCAAAAAATTTCAGAATTGCACCTTGCAATGCGGAGAAATTACTGTTTGTGCATTTACAATATTCATTGATTTTTGCCATTGAAAAACATCATGTTATTCATATACCAGAAATGTTTGAAGCTACTGACTGAATGAAAGGAGCTGGCATCTCACTCTCTTTGAATCTTCTTTATCATGCTAAGAGGAGCAGGAAAAAGCAAAAAATTTCAGAATTGCACCTTGCAATGCGGAGAAATTACTGTTTGTGCATTTACAATATTCATTGATTTTTGCCATTGAAAAACGTCCAGAAATGATTGAAGCTACTGACTGAATGAAAGGAGCTGGCATCTCACTCTCTTTGAATCTTCTTTATCATGCTAAGAGGAGCAGGAAAAAGCAAAAAATTTCAGAATTGCACCTTGCAATGCGGAGAAATTACTGTTTGTGCATTTACAATATTCATTGATTTTTGCCATTGAAAAACGTCCAGAAATGATTGAAGCTACTGACTGAATGAAAGGAGCTGGCATCTCACTCTCTTTGAATCTTCTTTATCATGCTAAGAGGAGCAGGAAAAAGCAAAAAATTTCAGAATTGCAACTTGCAATGCGGAGAAATTACTGTTTGTGCATTTACAATATTCATTGATTTTTGCCATTGAAAAACATCATGTTATTCATATACCAGAAATGATTGAAGCTACTGACTGAATGAAAGGAGCTGGCATCTCACTCTCTTTGAATCTTCTTTATCATGCTAAGAGGAGCAGGAAAAAGCAAAAAATTTCAGAATTGCACCTTGCAATGCGGAGAAATTACTGTTTGTGCATTTACAATATTCATTGATTTTTGCCATTGAAAAACGTCCAGAAATGATTGAAGCTACTGACTGAATGAAAGGAGCTGGCATCTCACTCTCTTTGAATCTTCTTTATCATGCTAAGAGGAGCAGGAAAAAGCAAAAAATTTCAGAATTGCACCTTGCAATGCGGAGAAATTACTGTTTGTGCATTTACAATATTCATTGATTTTTGCCATTGAAAAACGTCCAGAAATGATTGAAGCTACAGACTGAATGAAAGGAGCTGGCATCTCACTCTCTTTGAATCTTCTTTATCATGCTAAGAGGAGCAGGAAAAAGCAAAAAATTTCAGAATTGCACCTTGCAATGCGGAGAAATTACTGTTTGTGCATTTACAATATTCATTAATTTTTGCCATTGAAAAACATCATGTTATTCATATCCCAGAAATGTTTGAAGCTACTGAATGAATGAAAGAAGCTGGCATCTCACTCTCTTTGAATCTTCTTTATCATGCTAAGAGGAGCAGGAAAAAGCAAAAAATTTCAGAATTGCACCTTGCAATGCGGAGAAATTACTGTTTGTGCATTTACAATATTCATTGATTTTTGCCATTGAAAAACGTCCAGAAATGATTGAAGCTACTGACTGAATGAAAGGAGCTGGCATCTCACTCTCTTTGAATCTTCTTTATCATGCTAAGAGGAGCAGGAAAAAGCAAAAAGTTTCAGAATTGCACCTTGCAATGCGGAGAAATTACTGTTTGTGCATTTACAATATTCATTGATTTTTGCCATTGAAAAACATCATGTTATTCATATACCAGAAATGTTTGAAGCTACTGACTGAATGAAAGGAGCTGGCATCTCACTCTCTTTGAATCTTCTTTATCATGCTAAGAGGAGCAGGAAAAAGCAAAAAATTTCAGAATTGCACCTTGCAATGCGGAGAAATTACTGTTTGTGCATTTACAATATTCATTGATTTTTGCCATTGAAAAACATCCAGAAATGATTGAAGCTACTGACTGAATGAAAGGAGCTGGCATCTCACTCTCTTTGAATCTTCTTTATCATGCAAAGAGGAGCAGGAAAAAGCAAAAAATTTCAGAATTGCACCTTGCAATGCGGAGAAATTACTGTTTGTGCATTTACAATATTCATTGATTTTTGCCATTGAAAAACGTCCAGAAATGATTGAAGCTACTGACTGAATGAAAGGAGCTGGCATCTCACTCTCTTTGAATCTTCTTTATCATGCTAAGAGGAGCAGGAAAAAGCAAAAAATTTCAGAATTGCACCTTGCAATGCGGAGAAATTACTGTTTGTGCATTTACAATATTCATTGATTTTTGCCATTGAAAAACGTCCAGAAATGATTGAAGCAACTGACTGAATGAAAGGAGCTGGCATCTCACTCTCTTTGAATCTTCTTTATCATGCTAAGAGGAGCAGGAAAAAGCAAAAAATTTCAGAATTGCACCTTGCAATGCGGAGAAATTACTGTTTGTGCATTTACAATATTCATTGATTTTTGCCATTGAAAAACGTCCAGAAATAATTGAAGCTACTGACTGAATGAAAGGAGCTGGCATCTCACTCTCTTTGAATCTTCTTTATCATGCTAAGAGGAGCAGGAAAAAGCAAAAAATTTCAGAATTGCAACTTGCAATGCGGAGAAATTACTGTTTGTGCATTTACAATATTCATTGATTTTTGCCATTGAAAAACATCATGTTATTCATATACCAGAAATGATTGAAGCTACTGACTGAATGAAAGGAGCTGGCATCTCACTCTCTTTGAATCTTCTTTATCATGCTAAGAGGAGCAGGAAAAAGCAAAAAATTTCAGAATTGCACCTTGCAATGCGGAGAAATTACTGTTTGTGCATTTACAATATTCATTGATTTTTGCCATTGAAAAACGTCCAGAAATGATTGAAGCTACTGACTGAATGAAAGGAGCTGGCATCTCACTCTCTTTGAATCTTCTTTATCATGCTAAGAGGAGCAGGAAAAAGCAAAAAATTTCAGAATTGCACCTTGCAATGCGGAGAAATTACTGTTTGTGCTTTTACAATATTCATTGATTTTTGCCATTGAAAAACATCATGTTATTCATATACCAGAAATGTTTGAAGCTACTGACTGAATGAAAGGAGCTGGCATCTCACTCTCTTTGAATCTTCTTTATCATGCTAAGAGGAGCAGGAAAAAGCAAAAAATTTCAGAATTGCACCTTGCAATGCGGAGAAATTACTGTTTGTGCATTTACAATATTCATTGATTTTTGCCATTGAAAAATGTCCAGAAATGATTGAAGCTGCTGACTGAATGAAAGGAGCTGGCATCTCACTCTCTTTGAATCTTCTTTATCATGCTAAGAGGAGCAGGAAAAAGCAAAAAATTTCAGAATTGCACCTTGCAATGCGGAGAAATTACTGTTTGTGCATTTACAATATTCATTGATTTTTGCCATTGAAAAACATCATGTTATTCATATACCAGAAATGATTGAAGCTACTGACTGAATGAAAGGAGCTGGCATCTCACTCTCTTTGAATCTTCTTTATCATGCTAAGAGGAGCAGGAAAAAGCAAAAAATTTCAGAATTGCACCTTGCAATGCGGAGAAATTACTGTTTGTGCATTTACAATATTCATTGATTTTTGCCATTGAAAAACGTCCAGAAATGATTGAAGCTACTGACTGAATGAAAGGAGCTGGCATCTCACTCTCTTTGAATCTTCTTTATCATGCTAAGAGGAGCAGGAAAAAGCAAAAAATTTCAGAATTGCACCTTGCAATGCGGAGAAATTACTGTTTGTGCATTTACAATATTCATTGATTTTTGCCATTGAAAAACGTCCAGAAATGATTGAAGCTACTGACTGAATGAAAGGAGCTGGCATCTCACTCTCTTTGAATCTTCTTTATCATGCTAAGAGGAGCAGGAAAAAGCAAAAAATTTCAGAATTGCACCTTGCAATGCGGAGAAATTACAGTTTGTGCATTTACAATATTCATTGATTTTTGCCATTGAAAAACATCATGTTATTCATATACCAGAAATGATTGAAGCTACTGACTGAATGAAAGGAGCTGGCATCTCGCTCTCTTTGAATCTTCTTTATCATGCTAAGAGGAGCAGGAAAAAGCAAAAAATTTCAGAATTGCACCTTGCAATGCGGAGAATTTACTGTTTGTGCATTTACAATATTCATTGATTTTTGCCATTGAAAAACGTCCAGAAATGATTGAAGCTACTGACTGAATGAAAGGAGCTGGCATCTCACTCTCTTTGAATCTTCTTTATCATGCTAAGAGGAGCAGGAAAAAGCAAAAAATTTCAGAATTGCACCTTGCAATGTGGAGAAATTACTGTTTGTGCATTTACAATATTCATTGATTTTTGCCATTGAAAAACGTCCAGAAATGATTGAAGCTACTGACTGAATGAAAGGAGCTGGCATCTCACTCTCTTTGAATCTTCTTTATCATGCTAAGAGGAGCAGGAAAAAGCAAAAAATTTCAGAATTGCAACTTGCAATGCGGAGAAATTACTGTTTGTGCATTTACAATATTCATTGATTTTTGCCATTGAAAAACATCATGTTATTCATATACCAGAAATGATTGAAGCTACTGACTGAATGAAAGGAGCTGGCATCTCACTCTCTTTGAATCTTCTTTATCATGCTAAGAGGAGCAGGAAAAAGCAAAAAATTTCAGAATTGCACCTTGCAATGCGGAGAAATTACTGTTTGTGCATTTACAATATTCATTGATTTTTGCCATTGAAAAACGTCCAGAAATGATTGAAGCTACTGACTGAATGAAAGGAGCTGGCATCTCACTCTCTTTGAATCTTCTTTATCATGCTAAGAGGAGCAGGAAAAAGCAAAAAATTTCAGAATTGCACCTTGCAATGCGGAGAAATTACTGTTTGTGCATTTACAATATTCATTGATTTTTGCCATTGAAAAACGTCCAGAAATGATTGAAGCTACTGACTGAATGAAAGGAGCTGGCATCTCACTCTCTTTGAATCTTCTTTATCATGCTAAGAGGAGCAGGAAAAAGCAAAAAATTTCAGAATTGCACCTTGCAATGCGGAGAAATTACTGTTTGTGCATTTACAATATTCATTAATTTTTGCCATTGAAAAACATCATGTTATTCATATCCCAGAAATGTTTGAAGCTACTGAATGAATGAAAGAAGCTGGCATCTCACTCTCTTTGAATCTTCTTTATCATGCTAAGAGGAGCAGGAAAAAGCAAAAAATTTCAGAATTGCACCTTGCAATGCGGAGAAATTACTGTTTGTGCATTTACAATATTCATTGATTTTTGCCATTGAAAAACGTCCAGAAATGATTGAAGCTACTGACTGAATGAAAGGAGCTGGCATCTCACTCTCTTTGAATTTTCTTTATCATGCTAAGAGGAGCAGGAAAAAGCAAAAAATTTCAGAATTGCACCTTGCAATGCGGAGAAATTACTGTTTGTGCATTTACAATATTCATTGATTTTTGCCATTGAAAAACATCATGTTATTCATATACCAGAAATGTTTGAAGCTACTGACTGAATGAAAGGAGCTGGCATCTCACTCTCTTTGAATCTTCTTTATCATGCTAAGAGGAGCAGGAAAAAGCAAAAAATTTCAGAATTGCACCTTGCAATGCGGAGAAATTACTGTTTGTGCATTTACAATATTCATTGATTTTTGCCATTGAAAAACATCCAGAAATGATTGAAGCTACTGACTGAATGAAAGGAGCTGGCATCTCACTCTCTTTGAATCTTCTTTATCATGCAAAGAGGAGCAGGAAAAAGCAAAAAATTTCAGAATTGCACCTTGCAATGCGGAGAAATTACTGTTTGTGCATTTACAATATTCATTGATTTTTGCCATTGAAAAACGTCCAGAAATGATTGAAGCTACTGACTGAATGAAAGGAGCTGGCATCTCACTCTCTTTGAATCTTCTTTATCATGCTAAGAGGAGCAGGAAAAAGCAAAAAATTTCAGAATTGCACCTTGCAATGCGGAGAAATTACTGTTTGTGCATTTACAATATTCATTGATTTTTGCCATTGAAAAACGTCCAGAAATGATTGAAGCAACTGACTGAATGAAAGGAGCTGGCATCTCACTCTCTTTGAATCTTCTTTATCATGCTAAGAGGAGCAGGAAAAAGCAAAAAATTTCAGAATTGCACCTTGCAATGCGGAGAAATTACTGTTTGTGCATTTACAATATTCATTGATTTTTGCCATTGAAAAACGTCCAGAAATAATTGAAGCTACTGACTGAATGAAAGGAGCTGGCATCTCACTCTCTTTGAATCTTCTTTATCATGCTAAGAGGAGCAGGAAAAAGCAAAAAATTTCAGAATTGCAACTTGCAATGCGGAGAAATTACTGTTTGTGCATTTACAATATTCATTGATTTTTGCCATTGAAAAACATCATGTTATTCATATACCAGAAATGATTGAAGCTACTGACTGAATGAAAGGAGCTGGCATCTCACTCTCTTTGAATCTTCTTTATCATGCTAAGAGGAGCAGGAAAAAGCAAAAAATTTCAGAATTGCACCTTGCAATGCGGAGAAATTACTGTTTGTGCATTTACAATATTCATTGATTTTTGCCATTGAAAAACGTCCAGAAATGATTGAAGCTACTGACTGAATGAAAGGAGCTGGCATCTCACTCTCTTTGAATCTTCTTTATCATGCTAAGAGGAGCAGGAAAAAGCAAAAAATTTCAGAATTGCACCTTGCAATGCGGAGAAATTACTGTTTGTGCTTTTACAATATTCATTGATTTTTGCCATTGAAAAACATCATGTTATTCATATACCAGAAATGTTTGAAGCTACTGACTGAATGAAAGGAGCTGGCATCTCACTCTCTTTGAATCTTCTTTATCATGCTAAGAGGAGCAGGAAAAAGCAAAAAATTTCAGAATTGCACCTTGCAATGCGGAGAAATTACTGTTTGTGCATTTACAATATTCATTGATTTTTGCCATTGAAAAATGTCCAGAAATGATTGAAGCTGCTGACTGAATGAAAGGAGCTGGCATCTCACTCTCTTTGAATCTTCTTTATCATGCTAAGAGGAGCAGGAAAAAGCAAAAAATTTCAGAATTGCACCTTGCAATGCGGAGAAATTACTGTTTGTGCATTTACAATATTCATTGATTTTTGCCATTGAAAAACATCATGTTATTCATATACCAGAAATGATTGAAGCTACTGACTGAATGAAAGGAGCTGGCATCTCACTCTCTTTGAATCTTCTTTATCATGCTAAGAGGAGCAGGAAAAAGCAAAAAATTTCAGAATTGCACCTTGCAATGCGGAGAAATTACTGTTTGTGCATTTACAATATTCATTGATTTTTGCCATTGAAAAACGTCCAGAAATGATTGAAGCTACTGACTGAATGAAAGGAGCTGGCATCTCACTCTCTTTGAATCTTCTTTATCATGCTAAGAGGAGCAGGAAAAAGCAAAAAATTTCAGAATTGCACCTTGCAATGCGGAGAAATTACTGTTTGTGCATTTACAATATTCATTGATTTTTGCCATTGAAAAACGTCCAGAAATGATTGAAGCTACTGACTGAATGAAAGGAGCTGGCATCTCACTCTCTTTGAATCTTCTTTATCATGCTAAGAGGAGCAGGAAAAAGCAAAAAATTTCAGAATTGCACCTTGCAATGCGGAGAAATTACAGTTTGTGCATTTACAATATTCATTGATTTTTGCCATTGAAAAACATCATGTTATTCATATACCAGAAATGATTGAAGCTACTGACTGAATGAAAGGAGCTGGCATCTCGCTCTCTTTGAATCTTCTTTATCATGCTAAGAGGAGCAGGAAAAAGCAAAAAATTTCAGAATTGCACCTTGCAATGCGGAGAATTTACTGTTTGTGCATTTACAATATTCATTGATTTTTGCCATTGAAAAACGTCCAGAAATGATTGAAGCTACTGACTGAATGAAAGGAGCTGGCATCTCACTCTCTTTGAATCTTCTTTATCATGCTAAGAGGAGCAGGAAAAAGCAAAAAATTTCAGAATTGCACCTTGCAATGTGGAGAAATTACTGTTTGTGCATTTACAATATTCATTGATTTTTGCCATTGAAAAACATCATGTTATTCATATACCAGAAATGATTGAAGCTACTGACTGAATGAAAGGAGCTGGCATCTCACTCTCTTTGAATCTTCTTTATCATGCTAAGAGGAGCAGGAAAAAGCAAAAAATTTCAGAATTGCACCTTGCAATGCGGAGAAATTACTGTTTGTGCATTTACAATATTCATTGATTTTTGCCATTGAAAAACGTCCAGAAATGATTGAAGCTACTGACTGAATGAAAGGAGCTGGCATCTCACTCTCTTTGAATCTTCTTTATCATGCTAAGAGGAGCAGGAAAAAGCAAAAAATTTCAGAATTGCACCTTGCAATGCGGAGAAATTACTGTTTGTGCTTTTACAATATTCATTGATTTTTGCCATTGAAAAACATCATGTTATTCATATACCAGAAATGTTTGAAGCTACTGACTGAATGAAAGGAGCTGGCATCTCACTCTCTTTGAATCTTCTTTATCATGCTAAGAGGAGCAGGAAAAAGCAAAAAATTTCAGAATTGCACCTTGCAATGCGGAGAAATTACTGTTTGTGCATTTACAATATTCATTGATTTTTGCCATTGAAAAACGTCCAGAAATGATTGAAGCTACTGACTGAATGAATGGAGCTGGCATCTCACTCTCTTTGAATCTTCTTTATCATGCTAAGAGGAGCAGGAAAAAGCAAAAAATTTCAGAATTGCACCTTGCAATGCGGAGAAATTACTGTTTGTGCATTTACAATATTCATTGATTTTTGCCATTGAAAAACGTCCAGAAATGATTGAAGCTACTGACTGAATGAAAGGAGCTGGCATCTCACTCTCTTTGAATCTTCTTTATCATGCTAAGAGGAGCAGGAAAAAGCAAAAAATTTCAGAATTGCAACTTGCAATGCGAAGAAATTACTGTTTGTGCATTTACAATATTCATTGATTTTTGCCATTGAAAAACATCATGTTATTCATATACCAGAAATGATTGAAGCTACTGACTGAATGAAAGGAGCTGGCATCTCACTCTCTTTGAATCTTCTTTATCATGCTAAGAGGAGCAGGAAAAAGCAAAAAATTTCAGAATTGCACCTTGCAATGCAGAGAAATTACTGTTTGTGCATTTACAATATTCATTGATTTTTGCCATTGAAAAACGTCCAGAAATGATTGAAGCTACTGACTGAATGAAAGGAGCTGGCATCTCACTCTCTTTGAATCTTCTTTATCATGCTAAGAGGAGCAGGAAAAAGCAAAAAATTTCAGAATTGCACCTTGCAATGCGGAGAAATTACTGTTTGTGCATTTACAATATTCATTGATTTTTGCCATTGAAAACGTCCAGAAATGATTGAAGCAACTGACTGAATGAAAGGAGCTGGCATCTCACTCTCTTTGAATCTTCTTTATCATGCTAAGAGGAGCAGGAAAAAGCAAAAAATTTCAGAATTGCACCTTGCAATGCGGAGAAATTACTGTTTGTGCTTTTACAATATTCATTGATTTTTGCCATTGAAAAACATCATGTTATTCATATACCAGAAATGTTTGAAGCTACTGACTGAATGAAAGGAGCTGGCATCTCACTCTCTTTGAATCTTCTTTATCATGCTAAGAGGAGCAGGAAAAAGCAAAAAATTTCAGAATTGCACCTTGCAATGCGGAGAAATTACTGTTTGTGCATTTACAATATTCATTGATTTTTGCCATTGAAAAATGTCCAGAAATGATTGAAGCTGCTGACTGAATGAAAGGAGCTGGCATCTCACTCTCTTTGAATCTTCTTTATCATGCTAAGAGGAGCAGGAAAAAGCAAAAAATTTCAGAATTGCACCTTGCAATGCGGAGAAATTACTGTTTGTGCATTTACAATATTCATTGATTTTTGCCATTGAAAAACATCATGTTATTCATATACCAGAAATGATTGAAGCTACTGACTGAATGAAAGGAGCTGGCATCTCACTCTCTTTGAATCTTCTTTATCATGCTAAGAGGAGCAGGAAAAAGCAAAAAATTTCAGAATTGCACCTTGCAATGCGGAGAAATTACTGTTTGTGCATTTACAATATTCATTGATTTTTGCCATTGAAAAATGTCCAGAAATGATTGAAGCTACTGACTGAATGAAAGGAGCTGGCATCTCACTCTCTTTGAATCTTCTTTATCATGCTAAGAGGAGCAGGAAAAAGCAAAAAATTTCAGAATTGCACCTTGCAATGCGGAGAAATTACTGTTTGTGCATTTACAATATTCATTGATTTTTGCCATTGAAAAACATCATGTTATTCATATACCAGAAATGATTGAAGCTACTGACTGAATGAAAGGAGCTGGCATCTCGCTCTCTTTGAATCTTCTTTATCATGCTAAGAGGAGCAGGAAAAAGCAAAAAATTTCAGAATTGCACCTTGCAATGCGGAGAAATTACTGTTTGTGCATTTACAATATTCATTGATTTTTGCCATTGAAAAACGTCCAGAAATGATTGAAGCTACTGACTGAATGAAAGGAGCTGGCATCTCACTCTCTTTGAATCTTCTTTATCATGCTAAGAGGAGCA
>NW_027368139.1:0-52022 GCF_046119375.1 Phyllobates terribilis
GGGGGGGAGGGGAGAATGTACTGCGGGGGCATCATACAGTGTGGGGGGGGGAGGGGAGAATGTACTGCGGGGGCATCATACAGTGTGGGGGGGGAGGGGAGAATGTACCGCGGGGGCATCATACAGTGTGGGGGGGGAGGGGAGAATGTACTCCGGGGGCATCATACAGTGTGGGGGGGAGGGGAGAATGTACTGCGGGGGCATCATACAGTGTGGGGGGGAGGGGAGAATGTACTGCGGGGGCATCATACAGTGTGGGGGGTGGAGGGGAGAATGTACTGCGGGGGCATCATACAGTGTGGGGGGGAGAATGTACTGCGGGGGCATCATACAGTGTGGGTGGGGAGGGGAGAATGTACTGCGGGGGCATCATACAGTGTGGGTGGGGAGGGGAGAATGTACTGCGGGGGCATCATACAGTGTGGGGGGGAGGGGAGAATGTACTGCGGGGGCATCATACAGTGTGGGGGGGAGGGGAGAATGTACTGCGGGGGCATCATACAGTGTGGGGGGGGAGGGGAGAATGTACTGCGGGGGCATCATACAGTGTGGGGGGGGAGGGGAGAATGTACTACGGGGGCATCATACAGTGTGGGGGGGAGGGGAGAATGTACTACGGGGGCATCATACAGTGTGGGGGGGAGGGGAGAATGTACTACGGGGGCATCATACAGTGTGGGGGGGAGGGGAGAATGTACTACGGGGGCATCATACAGTGTGGGGGGGAGGGGAGAATGTACTACGGGGGCATCATACAGTGTGGGGGGGAGGGGAGAATGTACTACGGGGGCATCATACAGTGTGGGGGGAGGGGAGAATGTACTGCGGGGGCATCATACAGTGTGGGGGGGGAGGGGAGAATGTACTGCGGGGGCATCATACAGTGTGGGGGAGAATGTACTGCGGGGGCATCATACAGTGTGGGGGGGGAGGGGAGAATGTACTGCGGGGGCATCATACAGTGTGGGGGGAGAATGTACTGCGGGGGCATCATACAGTGTGGGGGGGGAGGGGAGAATGTACTGCGGGGGCATCATACAGTGTGGGGGGGGAGGGGAGAATGTACTGCGGGGGCATCATACAGTGTGGGGGGGAGGGGAGAATGTACTGCGGGGGCATCATACAGTGTGGGGGGGGGGAGAATGTACTCCGGGGGCATCATACAGTGTGTGTGGGGGGAGAGGGGAGAATGTACTGCGGGGGCATCATACAGTGTGTGTGGGGGGGAGGGGAGAATGTACTGCGGGGGCATCATACAGTGTGGGGGGGAGGGGAGAATGTACTGCGGGGGCATCATACAGTGTGGGGGGGAGGGGAGAATGTACTGCGGGGGCATCATACAGTGTGTGTGGGGGGGGAGGGGAGAATGTACTGCGGGGGCATCATACAGTGTGGGGGGGAGGGGAGAATGTACTGCGGGGGCATCATACAGTGTGTGTGGGGGGGAGAGGGGAGAATGTACTGCGGGGGCATCATACAGTGTGTGTGGGGGGGAGAGGGAAGAATGTACTGCGGGGGCATCATACAGTGTGTGTGGGGGGGAGAGGGAAGAATGTACTGCGGGGGCATCATACAGTGTGGGGGGGAGGGGAGAATGTACTGCGGGGGCATCATACAGTGTGTGTGGGGGGGAGCGCAGAATGTACTGCGGGGGCATCATACAGTGTGTGTGGGGGGGAGGGCAGAATGTACTGCGGGGGCATCATACAGTGTGTGTGGGGGGGAGGGCAGAATACTGCGGGGGCATCATACAGTGTGTGTGGGGGGGAGGGGAGAATGTACTGCGGGGGCATCATACAGTGTGGGGGGTAGGGGAGAATGTACTGCGGGGGCATCATACAGTGTGGGGGGTAGGGAGAATGTACTGCGGGGGCATCATACAGTGTGGGGGGGAGGGGAGAATGTACTGCGGGGGCATCATACAGTGTGGGGGGGAGGGGAGAATGTACTGCGGGGGCATCATACAGTGTGTGTGGGGGGGAGAGGGAAGAATGTACTGCGGGGGCATCATACAGTGTGGGGGGGGGAGGGGAGAATGTACTGCGGGGGCATCATACAGTGTGTGTGGGGGGGGAGAGGGAAGAATGTACTGCGGGGGCATCATACAGTGTGGGGGGGGAGGGGAGAATGTACTGCGGGGGCATCATACAGTGTGTGTGGGGGGGAGAGGGAAGAATGTACTGCGGGGGCATCATACAGTGTGGGGGGGAGGGGAGAATGTACTGCGGGGGCATCATACAGTGTGTGTGGGGGGGAGGGCAGAATGTACTGCGGGGGCATCATACAGTGTGTGTGGGGGGAGGGCAGAATGTACTGCGGGGGCATCATACAGTGTGTGTGGGGGGGAGGGCAGAATGTACTGCGCGGGCATCATACAGTGTGTGTGGGGGGGAGAGGGGAGAATGTACTGCGGGGGCATCATACAGTGTGTGGGGGGAGGGGAGAATGTACTGCGGGGGCATCATACAGTGTGTGGGGGGAGGGGAGAATGTACTGCGGGGGCATCATACAGTGTGGGGGGGGGGAGGGGAGAATGTACTGCGGGGGCATCATACAGTGTGGGGGAGGAGGGGAGAATGTACTGCGGGGGCATCATACAGTGTGGGGGAGGAGGGGAGAATGTACTGCGGGGGCATCATACAGTGTGGGGGAGGAGGGGAGAATGTACTGCGGGGGCATCATACAGTGTGGGGGAGGGGAGAATGTACTGCGGGGGCATCATACAGTGTATGGGGGGGGATAATGTACTGCGGGGACATCATACAGTGTGGGGGAGGGGAGAATGTTCTGCGGGGGCATCATACAGTGTGTGGGGGGGAGGGGAGAATGTACTGCGGGGGCATCATACAGTGTGTGGGGGGGGAGGGGAGAATGTACTGCGGGGGCATCATACAGTGTGTGGGGGGAGGGGAGAATGTACTGCGGGGGCATCATACAGTGTGTGGGGGGGAGGGGAGAATGTACTGCGGGGGCATCATACAGTGTGTGGGGGGGAGGGGAGAATGTACTGCGGGGGCATCATACAGTGTGTGGGGAGGAGGGGAGAATGTACTGCGGGGGCATCATACAGTGTGGGGGGGGGAGGGGAGAATGTACTGCTGGGGGGGGAGGGGGAGAATGTACTGCGGGGCATCATACAGTGTATGGGGGGGGATAATGTACTGCGGGGGCATCATACAGTGTGGGGGGAGGGGAGAATGTACTGCTGGGGCATCATACAGTGTGGGGTGGAGGGGAGAATGTACTGCGGGGGCATCATACAGTGTGGGGGGAGGGGAGAATGTACTGCGGGGCCAAGACATCATACAGTGTGGGGGGAGAATGTACTGCGGGGGCATCATACAGTGTGGGGGGGGGAGAATGTACTGCGGGGGCATCATACAGTGTGGGGGGGGAGAATGGACTGCGGGGGCATCATACAGTGTGGGGGAGGGGAGAATGGACTGCGGGGGCATCATACAGTGTGGGGGGAGGGGAGAATGGACTGCGGGGGCATCATACAGTGGTGGGGGGAGGGGAGAATGGACTGCGGGGGCATCATACAGTGTGGGGGGAGGGGAGAATGGACTGCGGGGGCATCATACAGTGTGGGGGGGAGGGGAGAATGGACTGCGGGGGCATCATACAGTATGGGGGGGGAGGGGAGAATGGACTGCGGGGGCATCATACAGTATGGGGGGGAGGGGAGAATGGACTGCGGGGGCATCATACAGTGTGGGGGGGAGGGGAGAATGTACTGCGGGGGCATCATACAGTGTGGGGGGGGAGGGGAGAATGTACTGCGGGGCATCATACAGTGTGGGGGGGGAGGGGAGAATGTACTGCGGGGGCATCATACAGTGTGGGGGGGGAGGGGAGAATGTACTGCGGGGGCATCATACAGTGTGGGGGGGGAGGGGAGAATGTACTGCGGGGGCATCATACAGTGTGGGGGGGGAGGGGAGAATGTACTGCGGGGGCATCATACAGTGTGGGGGGCGGGGGAGAATGTACTGCGGGGGCATCATACAGTGTGGGGGGGGAGGGGAGAATGTACTGCGGGGGCATCATACAGTGTGGGGGGGGGAGGGGAGAATGTACTGCGGGGGCATCATACAGTGTGGGGGGGAGGGGAGAATGTACTGCGGGGGCATCATACAGTGTGGGGGGGGAGGGGGAGAATGTACTGCGGGGGCATCATACAGTGTGGGGGGGGTGGGGAGAATGTACTGCGGGGGCATCATACAGTGTGGGGGGGGAGTGGAGAATGTACTGCGGGGGCATCATACAGTGTGGGGGGGGAGGGGAGAATGTACTGCGGGGGCATCATACAGTGTGGGGGGGAGGGGAGAATGTACTGCGGGGGCATCATACAGTGTGGGGGGGGAGGGGAGAATGTACTGCGGGGGCATCATACAGTGTGGGGGGGGAGGGGAGAATGTACTGCGGGGGCATCATACAGTGTGGGGGAGGGGAGAATGTACTGCGGGGGCATCATACAGTGTGGGGGAGGGGAGAATGTTCTGCGGGGGCATCATACAGTGTGGGGGGGGAATGTACTGCGGGGGCATTATACAGTGTGGGGGGGAATGTACTGCGGGGGCATTATACAGTGTGGGGGGGGAATGTACTGCGGGGGCATTATACAGTGTGGGGGGGGAATGTACTGCGGGGGCATCATACAGTGTGGGGGGGGGAGAATGTACTGCGGGGGCATCATACAGTGTGGGGGGGGAGGGGAGAATGTACTGCGGGGGCATCATACAGTGGGGGGGAGGGGAGAATGTACTGCGGGGGCATCATACAGTGTGGGGGGGAGAATGTACTGCGGGGGCATCATACAGTGTGGGGGGGGGAGAAAGTACTGCGGGGGCATTATACAGTGTGGGGGGGAGGGGAGAATGTACTGCAGGGGCATCATACAGTGTGGGGGGGGGAATGTACTGCGGGGGCATCATACAGTGTGGGGGGGGAGGGGAGAATGTACTGCGGGGGCATCATACAGTGTGGGGGGGGGAGAATGTACTGCGGGGGCATCATACAGTGTGGGGGGGGAGAATGTACTGCGGGGGCATTATACAGTGTGGGGGGGAGGGGAGAATGTACTGCGGGGGCATCATACAGTGTGGGGGGGAGGGGAGATGTACTACGGGGGCATCATACAGTGTGGGGGGAGGGGAGAATGTACTGCGGGGGCATCATACAGTGTGGGGGGAGGGAGAATGTACTGCGGGGGCATCATACAGTGTGGGGGGGGAGGGAGAATGTACTGCGGGGGCATCATAGAGTGTGGGGGAGGGGAGAATGTACTGCGGGGGCATCATACAGTGTGGGGGGGGAGGGGAGAATGTACTGCGGGGGCATCATACAGTGTGGGGGGGGGGAGGGGAGAATGTACTGCGGGGGCATCATACAGTGTGGGGGGGGAGGGGAGAATGTACTGCGGGGGCATCATAGAGTGTGGGGGAGGGGAGAATGTTCTGCGGGGGCATCATACAGTGTGGGGGGGGGAATGTACTGCGGGGGCATTATACAGTGTGGGGGGGGGGAATGTACTGCGGGGGCATTATACAGTGTGGGGGGGGGAATGTACTGCGGGGGCATCATACAGTGTGGGGGGGGAGAATGTACTGCGGGGGCATCATACAGTGTGGGGGGGGGAGAATGTACTGCGGGGGCATCATACAGTGTGGGGGGGGGAGAATGTACTGCGGGGGCATCATACAGTGTGGGGGGGGAGGGGAGAATGTACTGCGGGGGCATCATACAGTGTGGGGGGGGAGAATGTACTGCGGGGGCATCATACAGTGTGGGGGGGGGGGAATGTACTGCGGGGGCATTATACAGTGTGGGGGGGAGGGGAGAATGTACTGCGGGGGCATCATACAGTGTGGGGGGGGGGAATGTACTGCGGGGGCATCATACAGTGTGGGGGGGGAGGGGAGAATGTACTGCGGGGGCATCATACAGTGGGGGGAGGGGAGAATGTACTGCGGGGGCATTATACAGTGTGGGGGGGGAGGGAGAATGTACTGCGGGGGCATCATACAGTGTGGGGGGGAGGGGAGAATGTACTACGGGGGCATCATACAGTGTGGGGGGGGAGGGGAGAATGTACTGCGGGGGCATCATACAGTGTGGGGGGGGGAGGGGAGAATGTACTGCGGGGGCATCATACAGTGTGGGGGGGGAGGGGAGAATGTACTGCGGGGGCATCATAGAGTGTGGGGGAGGGGAGAATGTACTGCGGGGGCATCATACAGTGTGGGGGGGGAGGGGAGAATGTACTACGGGGGCATCATACAGTGTGGGGGGGGAGGGGAGAATGTTCTGCGGGGCATCATACAGTGTGGGGGGGAATGTTCTGCGGGGGCATCATACAGTGTGGGGGGGGGGAATGTACTGCGGGGGCATTATACAGTGTGGGGGGGGGAATGTACTGCGGGGGCATTATACAGTGTGGGGGGGGAATGTACTGCGGGGGCATCATACAGTGTGGGGGGGGGAGAATGTACTGCGGGGGCATCATACAGTGTGGGGGGGGGAGAATGTACTGCGGGGGCATCATACAGTGTGGGGGGGGGAGAATGTACTGCGGGGGCATCATACAGTGTGGGGGGGGAGGGGAGAATGTACTGCGGGGGCATCATACAGTGTGGGGGGGGAGAATGTACTGCGGGGGCATCATACAGTGTGGGGGGGGGGGAATGTACTGCGGGGGCATTATACAGTGTGGGGGGGAGGGGGAGAATGTACTGCGGGGGCATCATACAGTGTGGGGGGGGGGAATGTACTGCGGGGGCATCATACAGTGTGGGGGGAGGAGGGGAGAATGTACTGCGGGGGCATCATACAGTGGGGGGAGGGGAGAATGTACTGCGGGGGCATTATACAGTGTGGGGGGGGAGGGGAGAATGTACTGCGGGGGCATCATACAGTGTGGGGGGGAGGGGAGAATGTACTACGGGGGCATCATACAGTGTGGGGGGGGGAGGGGAGAATGTACTGCGGGGGCATCATACAGTGTGGGGGGGGAGGGGAGAATGTACTGCGGGGGCATCATACAGTGTGGGGGGGGAGGGGAGAATGTACTGCGGGGGCATCATAGAGTGTGGGGAGGGGAGAATGTACTGCGGGGGCATCATACAGTGTGGGGGGGGAGGGGAGAATGTACTACGGGGGCATCATACAGTGTGGGGGGGGGAGGGGAGAATGTTCTGCGGGGGCATCATACAGTGTGGGGGGGAATGTACTGCGGGGGCATTATACAGTGTGGGGGGGAATGTACTGCGGGGGCATCATACAGTGTGGGGGGGGAGAATGTACTGCGGGGGCATCATACAGTGTGGGGGGGGAGGGGAGAATGTACTGCGGGGGCATCATACAGTGTGGGGGGGAGAATGTACTGCAGGGGCATCATACAGTGTGTGGGGGGGGGGATGTACTGCGGGGGCATTATACAGTGTGGGGGGGAGGGGAGAATGTACTGCGGGGGCATCATACAGTGTGGGGGGGGGAGAGTGTACTGCGGGGGCATCATACAGTGTGGGGGGGAGGGGAGAATGTACTGCGGGGGCATCATACAGTGTGGGGGGGGAGAATGTACTGCGGTGGCATCATACAGTGTGGGGGGGGAGAATGTACTGCGGGGGCATCATACAGTGTGGGGGGGGAGAATGTACTGCGGGGGCATCATACAGTGTGGGGGGGGAGAATGTACTGCGGGGGCATTATACAGTGTGGGGGGGAGGGGAGAATGTACTGCGGGGGCATCATACAGTGTGGGGGGGAGGGGAGAATGTACTGTGGGGGCATCATACAGTGTGGGGGGGGAGAATGTACTGCGGGGGCATCATACAGTGTGGGGGGGAGGGGAGAATGTACTGCGGGGGCATCAAGTGTGGGGGGGAGGGGAGAATGTACTGCGGGGGCATCATACAGTGTGGGGGGGAGGGGAGAGATGTACTGCGGGGGCATCATACAGTGTGGGGGGGAGGGGAGAATGTACTGCGGGGGCATCATACAGTGTGGGGGGGAGGGGAGAATGTACTGCGGGGGCATCATACAGTGTGGGGGGGGAATGTACTGCGGGGGCATCATACAGTGTGGGGGGGGAATGTACTGCGGGGGCATCATACAGTGTGGGGGGGGAATGTACTGCGGGGGCATCATACAGTGTGGGGGGGGAATGTACTGCGGGGGCATCATACAGTGTGGGGGGGGAATGTACTGCGGGGGCATCATACAGTGTGGGGGGGGAGAATGTACTGCGGGGGCATCATACAGTGTGGGGGGGGAGAATGTACTGCGGGGGCATCATACAGTGTGGGGGGGGAGGGGAGAATGTACTGCGGGGGCATCATACAGTGTGGGGGGGGAGGGGAGAATGTACTGCGGGGGCATCATACAGTGTGGGGGGGGAGGGGAGAATGTACTGCGGGGGCATCATACAGTGTGGGGGGGAGGGGAGAATGTACTGCGGGGGCATCATACAGTGTGGGGGGGGAGGGGAGAATGTACTGCGGGGGCATCATACAGTGTGGGGGGGGAGGGGAGAATGTACTGCGGGGGCATCATACAGTGTGGGGGGGAGGGGAGAATGTACTGCGGGGGCATCATACAGTGTGGGGGGGGAGGGGAGAATGTACTGCGGGGGCATCATACAGTGTGGTGGGGAGGGGAGAATGTACTGCGGGGGCATCATACAGTGTGGGGGGGGGAGGGGAGAATGTACTGCGGGGGCATCATACAGTGTGGGGGGGGAAGGGGAGAATGTACTGTGGGGGGGAGGGGAGAATGTACTGTGCGGGGGCATCATACAGTGTGGGGGGGGAAGGGGAGAATGTACTGTGCGGGGGCATCATACAGTGTGGGGGGGGGAGGGGAGAATGTACTGCGGGGGCATCATACAGTGTGGGGGGGGGAGAATGTACTGCGGGGGCATCATACAGTGTGGGGGGGGAGAATGTACTGCGGGGGCATCATACAGTGTGTGTGGGGGGGAGGGGAGAATGCACTGCGGGGGCATCATACAGTGTGGGGGGGGGAGGGGAGAATGCACTGCGGGGGCATCATACAGTGTGGGGGGGGGAGGGGAGAATGCACTGCGGGGGCATCATACAGTGTGGGGGGGGGGAGGGGAGAATGCACTGCGGGGGCATCATACAGTGTGGGGGGGGGAGGGGAGAATGTACTGCGGGGGCATCATACAGTGTGGGGGGGGAGGGGAGAATGTACTGCGGGGGCATCATACAGTGTGGGGGAGGAGGGGAGAATGTACTGCGGGGGCATCATACAGTGTGGGGGGGGAGGGGAGAATGTACTGCGGGGGCATCATACAGTGTGGGGGAGGAGGGGAGAATGTACTGCGGGGGCATCATACAGTGTGGGGGGGGGGGAGAATGTACTGCGGGGGCATCATACAGTGTGGGGGAGGGGAGAATGTACTGCGGGGGCATCATACAGTGTGGGGGGGGGAGAATGTACTGCGGGGGCATCATACAGTGTGGGGGAGGGGAGAATGTTCTGCGGGGGCATTATACAGTGTGGGGGGGGAATGTACTGCGGGGGCATCATACAGTGTGGGGGGGAGGGGAGAATGTACTGCGGGGGCATCATACAGTGTGGGGGGGGAGAATGTACTGCGGGGGCATCATACAGTGTGGGGGGGGAATGTACTGCGGGGGCATCATACAGTGTGGGGGGGGAATGTACTGCGGGGGCATCATACAGTGTGTGTGGGGGGGAGAATGTACTGCGGGGGCATCATACAGTGTGGGGGGGGAATGTACTGCGGGGGCATCATACAGTGTGTGTGGGGGGGAGAATGTACTGCGGGGGCATCATACAGTGTGGGGGGGGAATGTACTGCGGGGGCATCATACAGTGTGTGTGGGGGGGGGAATGTACTGCGGGGGCATTATACAGTGTGGGGGGGAGGGGAGAATGTACTGCGGGGGCATCATACAGTGTGGGGGGGGGGAGAATGCACTGCGGGGGCATCATACAGTGTGGGGGGGAGGGGAGAATGCACTGCGGGGGCATCATACAGTGTGGGGGGGGAGGGGAGAATGCACTGCGGGGGCATCATACAGTGTGGGGGGGGAGGGGAGAATGTACTACGGGGGCATCATACAGTGTGGGGGGGGAGGGGAGAATGTACTGCGGGGGCATCATACAGTGTGGGGGGGGAGGGGAGAATGTACTGCGGGGGCATCATACAGTGTGGGGGGGAGGGGAGAATGTACTGCGGGGGCATCATAGAGTGTGGGGGAGGGGAGAATGTACTGCGGGGGCATCATACAGTGTGGGGGGGGAGGGGAGAATGTACTGCGGGGGCATCATACAGTGTGGGGGGGGAGGGGAGAATGTACTACGGGGGCATCATACAGTGTGGGGGGGGGGGAGAATGTTCTGCGGGGGCATCATACAGTGTGGGGGGGGAATGTACTGCGGGGGCATTATACAGTGTGGGGGGGGAATGTACTGCGGGGGCATCATACAGTGTGGGGGAGGGGAGAATGTTCTGCGGGGGCATCATACAGTGTGGGGGGGGAGAATGTACTGCGGGGGCATCATACAGTGTGGGGGGGGAGAATGTACTGCGGGGGCATCATACAGTGTGGGGGGGAGAATGTACTGCGGGGGCATCATACAGTGTGGGGGGGAGAATGTACTGCGGGGGCATCATACAGTGTGGGGGGGGAGAATGTACTGCGGGGGCATCATACAGTGTGGGGGAGGGGAGAATGTTCTGCGGGGGCATCATACAGTGTGGGGGGGGAGAATGTACTGCGGGGGCATCATACAGTGTGGGGGGGGAGAATGTACTGCGGGGGCATCATACAGTGTGGGGGGGAGAATGTACTGCGGGGGCATCATACAGTGTGGGGGGGGAGAATGTACTGCGGGGGCATCATACAGTGTGGGGGGGGAGAATGTACTGCGGGGGCATCATACAGTGTGGGGGGGAGGGGAGAATGTACTGCGGGGGCATCATACAGTGTGGGGGGGGGGAGAATGTACTGCGGGGGCATCATACAGTGTGGGGGGGGGGAGAATGTACTGCGGCGGCATCATACAGTGTGGGGGGGGAGAATGTACTGCGGGGGCATCATACAGTGTGGGGGGGGAGAATGTACTGCGGGGGCATCATACAGTGTGGGGGGGGAGAATGTACTGCGGGGGCATCATACAGTGTGGGGGGGGAGAATGTACTGCGGGGGCATCATACAGTGTGGGGGGGGGGGAGAATGCACTGCGGGGGCATCATACAGTGTGGGGGGGGAGAATGTACTGCGGGGGCATCATACAGTGTGGGGGGGGGAGAATGTACTGCGGGGGCATCATACAGTGTGGGGGGGGGAGAATGTACTGCGGGGGCATCATACAGTGTGGGGGGGGAGAATGTACTGCGGGGGCATCATACAGTGTGGGGGAGGGGAGAATGTTCTGCGGGGGCATCATACAGTGTGGGGGGGGAGGGGAGAATGTACTGCGGGGGCATCATACAGTGTGGGGGGGGAGGGGAGAATGTACTGCGGGGGCATCATACAGTGTGGGGGGGGGGGAGAATGTACTGCGGGGGCATCATACAGTGTGGGGGGGGAGGGGAGAATGTACTGCGGGGGCATCATACAGTGTGGGGGGGGGAGGGGAGAATGTACTGCGGGGGCATCATACAGTGTGGGGGGGGGAGGGGAGAATGTACTGCGGGGGCATCATACAGTGTGGGGGGGGAGGGGAGAATGTACTGCGGGGGCATCATACAGTGTGGGGGGGAGGGGAGAATGTACTGCGGGGGCATCATACAGTGTGGGGGAGGGGAGAATGTTCTGCGGGGGCATCATACAGTGTGGGGGAGGGGAGAATGTTCTGCGGGGGCATCATACAGTGTGGGGGAGGGGAGAATGTTCTGCGGGGGCATCATACAGTGTGGGGGAGGGGAGAATGTTCTGCGGGGGCATCATACAGTGTGGGGGGGGGAGAATGTACTGCGGGGGCATCATACAGTGTGGGGGGGGAGAATGTACTGCGGGGGCATCATACAGTGTGTGGGGGGGGAGAATGTACTGCGGGGGCATCATACAGTGTGTGTGGGGGGGGAGAATGTACTGCGGGGGCATCATACAGTGTGTGTGGGGGGGGAGAATGTACTGCGGGGGCATCATACAGTGTGTGTGGGGGGGGAGAATGTACTGCGGGGGCATCATACAGTGTGTGTGGGGGGGGAGAATGTACTGCGGGGGCATCATACAGTGTGGGGGGGGAGGGGAGAATGTACTGCGGGGGCATCATACAGTGTGGGGGGGAGGGGAGAATGTACTGCGGGGGCATCATACAGTGTGGGGGGGGAGGGGAGAATGTACTGCGGGGGCATCATACAGTGTGGGGGGGGAGGGGAGAATGTACTGCGGGGGCATCATACAGTGTGGGGGGGGAGGGGAGAATGTACTGCGGGGGCATCATACAGTGTGGGGGGGGAGGGGAGAATGTACTGCGGGGGCATCATACAGTGTGGGGGGGGAGGGGAGAATGTACTGCGGGGGCATCATGCAGTGTGGGGGGGGAGGGGAGAATGTACTGCGGGGGCATCATACAGTGTGGGGGGGGAGGGGAGAATGTACTGCGGGGGCATCATACAGTGTGGGGGGGGAGGGGAGAATGTACTGCGGAGGCATCATACAGTGTGGGGGGGAGGTGAGAATGTACTGCGGGGGCATCATACAGTGTGGGGGGGGGAGGGGAGAATGTACTGCGGGGGCATCATACAGTGTGGGGGGGGAGGGGAGAATGTACTCTCGGGGCATCATACAGTGTGGGGGGGGGAGGGGAGAATGTACTGTGGGGGGGAGGGGAGAATGTACTGCGGGGGCATCATACAGTGTGGGGGGGGAAGGGGAGAATGTACTGTGGGGGGGAGGGGAGAATGTAGTGTGGGGGGGGAAGGGGAGAATGTACTGTGGGGGGGAGGGGAGAATGTACTGCGGGGGCATCATACAGTGTGTGGGGGGGAATGTACTGCGGGGGCATCATACTGTGTGGGGGGGGAGGGGAGAATGTACTGCGGGGGCATCATACAGTGTGGGGTGGGGAGGGGAGAATGTACTGCGGGGGCATCATACAGTGTGGGGGGGGAGGGGAGAATGTACTGCGGGGGCATCATACAGTGTGGGGGGGGGAGAATGTACTGCGGGGGCATCATACAGTGTGTGTGGGGGGGAGGGGAGAATGCACTGCGGGGGCATCATACAGTGTGGGGGGGGGAGGAGAGAATGCACTGCGGGGGCATCTTACAGTGTGGGGGGGGAGGGGAGAATGCACTGCGGGGGCATCATACAGTGTGGGGGGGGAGGGGAGAATGTACTGCGGGGGCATCATACAGTGTGGGGGGGGAGGGGAGAATGTACTGCGGGGGCATCATACAGTGTGGGGGGGAGGGGAGAATGTACTGCGGGGGCATCATACAGTGTGGGGGAGGGGAGAATGTTCTGCGGGGGCATTATACAGTGTGGGGGGGGAATGTACTGCGGGGGCATTATACAGTGTGGGGGGGGAATGTACTGCGGGGGCATCATACAGTGTGGGGGGAGGGGAGAATGTACTGCGGGGGCATCATACAGTGTGGGGGGGGGAATGTACTGCGGGGGCATCATACAGTGTGGGGGGGGGAATGTACTGCGGGGGCATCATACAGTGTGGGGGGGGGAATGTACTGCGGGGGCATCATACAGTGTGGGGGGGGGAATGTACTGCGGTGGCATCATACAGTGTGGTGGGGAGGGGAGAATGTACTGCGGGGGCATCATACAGTGTGGGGGGGAGGGGAGAATGTACTGCGGGGGCATCATACAGTGTGGGGGGGAGGGGAGAATGTACTGCGGGGGCATCATACAGTGTGGGGGGGAGGGGAGAATGTACTGCGGGGGCATCATACAGTGTGGGGGGGAGGGGAGAATGTACTGCGGGGGCATCATACAGTGTGGGGGGGGGAGGGGAGAATGTACTGCGGGGGCATCATACAGTGTGGGGGGGGGAGGGGAGAATGTACTGCGGGGGCATCATACAGTGTGGGGGGGGAGGGGAGAATGTACTGCGGGGGCATCATACAGTGTGGGGGGGGAGGGGAGAATGTACTGCGGGGGCATCATACAGTGTGGGGGGGGGAGGGGAGAATGTACTGCGGGGGCATCATACAGTGGGGGGAGGGGAGAATGTACTGCGGGGGCATCATACAGTGTGGGGGGGGAGAATGTACTGCGGGGGCATCATACAGTGTGTGGGGGGAGAATGTACTGCGGGGGCATCATACAGTGTGGGGGAGGGGAGAATGTTCTGCGGGGGCATCATACAGTGTGGGGGAGGGGAGAATGTTCTGCGGGGGCATCATACAGTGTGGGGGAGGGGAGAATGTTCTGCGGGGGCATCATACAGTGTGGGGGAGGGGAGAATGTTCTGCGGGGGCATCATACAGTGTGGGGGAGGGGAGAATGTTCTGCGGGGGCATCATACAGTGTGGGGGGGGAGAATGTACTGCGGGAGCATCATACAGTGTGTGGGGGGGAATGTACTGCGGGGGCATCATACAGTGTGTGGGGGGGAGGGGAGAATGTACTGCGGGGGCATCATACTGTGTGGGGGGGAGAATGTACTGCGGGGGCATCATACAGTGTGTGGGGGGGGAGAATGTACTGCGGGGGCATCATACAGTGTGTGGGGGGGGAGAATGTACTGCGGGGGCATCATACAGTGTGTGGGGGGGGAGAATGTACTGCGGGGGCATCATACAGTGTGTGGGGGGGAGAGGAGAATGTACTGCGGGGGCATCATACAGTGTGTGGGGGGGAGAGGAGAATGTACTGCGGGGGCATCATACAGTGTGGGGGGGGAGGGGAGAATGTACTGCGGGGGCATCATACAGTGTGGGGGGGGGGAGGGGAGAATGTACTGCGGGGGCATCATACAGTGTGGGGGGGGGGGGAGGGGAGAATGTACTGCGGGGGCATCATACAGTGTGGGGGGGGAGGGGAGAATGTACTGCGGGGGCATCATACAGTGTGGGGGGGAGGGGAGAATGTACTGCGGGGGCATCATACAGTGTGTGGGGGGGAGAGGGGAGAATGCACTGCGGGGGCATCATACAGTGTGGGGGGGGGGAGAATGTACTGCGGGGGCATCATACAGTGTGGGGGGGAGGGGAGAATGTACTGCGGGGGCATCATACAGTGTGGGGGGGAGGGGAGAATGTACTGCGGGAGCATCATACAGTCTGTGGGGGGGAGAGGGGAGAATGTACTGCGGGGGCATCATACAGTGTGGGGGGGAGAGGGGAGAATGTACTGCGGGGGCATCATACAGTGTGGGGGGAGAGGGGAGAATGTACTGCGGGGGCATCATACAGTGTGGGGGGGGAGGGGAGAATGTACTGCGGGGGCATCATACAGTGTGGGGGGGGAGGGGAGAATGTACTGCGGGGGCATCATACAGTGTGGGGGGGGAGGGGAGAATGTACTGCGGGGGCATCATACAGTGTGGGGGGGGAGGGGAGAATGTACTGCGGGGGCATCATACAGTGTGGGGGTGGGGGAATGTACTGCGGGGGCATCATACAGTGTAGGGGGGAGGGGAGAATGTACTGCGGGGGCATCATACAGTGTGGGGGGGGATGTACTGCTGGGGCATCATACAGTGTGGGGGGGGATGTACTGCGGGGGCATTATACAGTGTGGGGGGGGAATGTACTGCGGGGGCATCATACAGTGTGGGGGGGGGGAATGTACTGCGGGGGCATCATACAGTGTGGGGGGGAGGGGAGAATGTACTGCGGGGGCATCATACAGTGTGGGGGGGAGGGGAGAATGTACTGCGGGGGCATCATACAGTGTGGGGGGGGAGGGGAGAATGTACTGCGGGGGCATCATACAGTGTGGGGGGGGAGGGGAGAATGTACTGCGGGGGCATCATACAGTGGGGGGGGAGGGGAGAATGTACTGCGGGGGCATCATACAGTGGGGGGGAGGGGAGAATGTACTGCGGGGGCATCATACAGTGGGGGGGAGGGGAGAATGTACTGCGGGGGCATCATACAGTGTGGGGGGGGGAGGGGAGAATGTACTGCGGGGGCATCATACAGTGTGGGGGGGGGAGGGGAGAATGTACTGCGGGGGCATCATACAGTGTGGGGGGGGAGGGGAGAATGTACTGCGGGGGCATCATACAGTGTGGGGGGGGGAGGGGAGAATGTACTGCGGGGGCATCATACAGTGTGGGGGAGGGGAGAATGTACTGCGGGGGCATCATACAGTGTGGGGGGGGAAGGGGAGAATATACTGCGGGGGCATCATACAGTGTGGGGGGGGGAGGGGAGAATGTACTGTGGGGGGGAGGGGAGAATGTACTGCGAGGGCATCATACAGTGTGTGGGGGGGAATGTACTGCGGGGGCATCATACTGTGTGGGGGGGGAGGGGAGAATGTACTGCGGGGGCATCATACAGTGTGGGAGGGGGAGGGGAGAATGTACTGCGGGGGCATCATACAGTGTGTGTGGGGGGGAGGGGAGAATGCACTGCGGGGGCATCACACAGTGTGGGGGCGGAGGGGAGAATGCACTGCGGGGGCATCATACAGTGTGGGGGGGGAGGGGAGAATGCACTGCGGGGGCATCATACAGTGTGGGGGGGGAGGGGAGAATGCACTGCGGGGGCATCATACAGTGTGCGGGGGGAGGGGAGAATGCACTGCGGGGGCATCATACAGTGTGGGGGGGGAGGGGAGAATGTACTGCGGGGGCATCATACAGTGTGGGGGGGGGAGAATGTACTGCGGGGGCATCATACAGTGTGGGGGGGGAGGGGAGAATGTACTGCGGGGGCATCATACAGTGTGGGGGGGGAGGGGAGAATGTACTGCGGGGGCATCATACAGTGTGGGGGGGGAGGGGAGAATGTACTGCGGGGGCATCATACAGTGTGGGGGAGGGGAGAATGTTCTGCGGGGGCATTATACAGTGTGGGGGAGGGGAGAATGTTCTGCGGGGGCATTATACAGTGTGGGGGGGAGGGGAGAATGTACTGCGGGGGCATCATACAGTGTGGGGGGGGAGAATGTACTGCGGGGGCATCATACAGTGTGGGGGGGGGGAATGTACTGCGGGGGCATCATACAGTGTGGGGGGGGGAATGTACTGCGGGGGCATCATACAGTGTGTGTGGGGGGGAGAATGTACTGCGGGGGCATTATACAGTGTGGGGGGGAGGGGAGAATGTACTGCGGGGGCATCATACAGTGTGTGGGGGGGGGAGAATGTACTGCGGGGGCATCATACAGTGTGGGGGGGGAGGGGAGAATGTACTGCGGGGGCATCATACAGTGTGGGAGGGGGAGGGGAGAATGTACTGCGGGGGCATCATACAGTGTGGGGGGGGAGGGGAGAATGTACTGCGGGGGCATCATACAGTGTGGGGGGGGGAGAATGTACTGCGGGGGCATCATACAGTGTGTGTGGGGGGGAGGGGAGAATGCACTGCGGGGGCATCACACAGTGTGGGGGCGGAGGGGAGAATGCACTGCGGGGGCATCATACAGTGTGGGGGGGGAGGGGAGAATGCACTGCGGGGGCATCATACAGTGTGGGGGGGGAGGGGAGAATGCACTGCGGGGGCATCATACAGTGTGCGGGGGGAGGGGAGAATGCACTGCGGGGGCATCATACAGTGTGGGGGGGGAGGGGAGAATGTACTGCGGGGGCATCATACAGTGTGGGAGGGGGGAGAATGTACTGCGGGGGCATCATACAGTGTGGGGGGGGAGGGGAGAATGTACTGCGGGGGCATCATACAGTGTGGGGGGGGGAGGGGAGAATGTACTGCGGGGGCATCATACAGTGTGGGGGGGGAGTGGAGAATGTACTGCGGGGGCATCATACAGTGTGGGGGAGGGGAGAATGTTCTGCGGGGGCATTATACAGTGTGGGGGGGAGGGGAGAATGTACTGCGGGGGCATCATACAGTGTGGGGGGGGAGAATGTACTGCGGGGGCATCATACAGTGTGGGGGGGGGAATGTACTGCGGGGGCATCATACAGTGTGTGTGGGGGGGAGAATGTACTGCGGGGGCATTATACAGTGTGGGGGGGAGGGGAGAATGTACTGCGGGGGCATCATACAGTGTGTGGGGGGGGGAGAATGTACTGCGGGGGCATCATACAGTGTGGGGGGGAGGGGAGAATGTACTGCGGGGGCATCATACAGTGTGGGGGGGAGGGGAGAATGTACTGCGGGGGCATCATACAGTGTGGGGGGGGGAGGGGAGAATGTACTGCGGGGGCATCATACAGTGTGGGGGGGGAGGGGAGAATGTACTGCGGGGGCATCATACAGTGTGGGGGGGGGGGGAGAATGTACTGCGGGGGCATCATACAGTGTGGGAGGGGGAGGGGAGAATGTACTGCGGGGGCATCATACAGTGTGGGGGGGGAGAATGTACTGTGGGGGCATCATACAGTGTGTGGGGGGAGAATGTACTGCGGGGGCATCATACAGTGTGGGGGAGGGGAGAATGTTCTGCGGGGGCATCATACAGTGTGGGGGAGGGGAGAATGTTCTGCGGGGGCATGATACAGTGTGGGGGAGGGGAGAATGTTCTGCGGGGGCATCATACAGTGTGGGGGAGGGGAGAATGTTCTGCGGGGGCATCATACAGTGTGTGGGGGGGAATGTACTGCGGGGGCATCATACAGTGTGTGGGGGGGAGGGGAGAATGTACTGCGGGGGCATCATACTGTGTGGGGGGGGGGAATGTACTGCGGGGGCATCATACAGTGTGGGGGGGAGAGGAGAATGTACTGCGGGGGCATCATACAGTGTGTGGGGGGGAGAGGAGAATGTACTGCGGGGGCATCATACAGTGTGTGGGGGGGAGAGGAGAATGTACTGCGGGGGCATCATACAGTGTGGGGGGGGAGGGGAGAATGTTCTGCGGGGGCATCATACAGTGTGGGGGGGGGAGGGGAGAATGTACTGCGGGGGCATCATACAGTGTGGGGGGGGAGGGGAGAATGTACTGCGGGGGCATCATACAGTGTGGGGGGGGGAGGGGAGAATGTACTGCGGGGGCATCATACAGTGTGGGGGGGAGGGGAGAATGCACTGCGGGGGCATCATACAGTGTGTGGGGGGGAGAGGGGAGAATGCACTGCGGGGGCATCATACAGTGTGGGGGGGGAGGGGAGAATGTACTGCGGGGGCATCATACAGTGTGTGGGGGGGAGAGGGGAGAATGTACTGCGGGGGCATCATACAGTGTGTGGGGGGGAGAGGGGAGAATGCACTCCGGGGGCATCATACAGTGTGGGGGGGGAGGGGAGAATGTACTGCGGGGGCATCATACAGTGTGGGGGTGGGGGAATGTACTGCGGGGGCATCATACAGTGTAGGGGGGAGGGGAGAATGTACTGCGGGGGCATCATACAGTGTAGGGGGGAGGGGAGAATGTACTGCGGGGGCATCATACATTGTGGGGGGAGATGTACTGCTGGGGCATCATACAGTGTGGGGGGGGGATGTACTGCGGGGGCATTATACAGTGTGGGGGGGGGGGATGTACTGCGGGGGCATTATACAGTGTGGGGGGGGATGTACTGCGGGGGCATTATACAGTGTGGGGGGGGATGTACTGCGGGGGCATTATACAGTGTGGGGGGGGAATGTACTGCGGGGGCATCATACAGTGTGGGGGGGGGAGAATGTACTGCGGGGGCATCATACAGTGGGGGGGGGAGAATGTACTGCGGGGGCATCATACAGTGTGGGGGGGGGAATGTACTGCGGGGGCATCATACAGTGTGTGGGGGGAGGGGAGAATGTACTGCGGGGGCATCATACAGTGTGGGGGAGGGGAGAATGTACTGCGGGGGCATCATACAGTGTGGGGGAGGGGAGAATGTACTGCGGGGGCATCATACAGTGTGGGGGAGGGGAGAATGTACTGCGGGGGCATCATACAGTGTGGGGGAGGAGGGGAGAATGTACTGCGGGGGCATCATACAGTGTGGGGGAGGAGGGGAGAATGTACTGCGGGGGCATCATACAGTGTGGGGGAGGGGAGAATGTACTGCGGGGGCATCATACAGTGTGGGGGGGAGGGGAGAATGTACTGCGGGGGCATCATACAGTGTGGGGGGTGGAGGGGAGAATGTACTGCGGGGGCATCATACAGTGTGGGGGGGGAGGGGAGAATGTACTGCGGGGGCATCATACAGTGTGGGGGGGGAGGGGAGAATGTACTGCGGGGGCATCATACAGTGTGGGGGGGAGGGGAGAATGTACTGCGGGGGCATCATACAGTGTGGGGGGGGGGAGAATGTACTGCGGGGGCATCATACAGTGTGGGGGGGAGGGGAGAATGTACTGCGGGGGCATCATACAGTGTGGGGGAGGGGAGAATGTTCTGCGGGGGCATCATACAGTGTGGGGGGGGAATGTACTGTGGGGGCATCATACAGGGGGGGAGGGGAGAATGTACTGCGGGGGCATCATACAGTGTGGGGGGGGAGAATGTACTGCGGGGGCATCATACAGTGTGGGGGGGGAGAATGTACTGCGGGGGCATCATACAGTGTGTGGGGGGGAGAATGTACTGCGGGGGCATCATACAGTGTGGGGGGGGGGAGAATGTACTGCGGGGGCATCATACAGTGTGGGGGGGGGGATGTACTGCGGGGGCATCATACAGTGTGGGGGGGGGGAATGTACTGCGGGGGCATCATACAGTGTGTGGGGGGAGGGGAGAATGTACTGCGGGGGCATCATACAGTGTGTGGGGGGAGGGGAGAATGTACTGCGGGGGCATCATACAGTGTGGGGGGGGGAATGTACTGCGGGGGCATCATACAGTGTGTGGGGGGAGGGGAGAATGTACTGCGGGGGCATCATACAGTGTGTGGGGGGAGGGGAGAATGTACTGCGGGGGCATCATACAGTGTGGGGGGGGAGGGGAGAATGTACTGCGGGGGCATTATACAGTGTGGGGGGGGGGAGAATGTACTGCGGGGGCATCATACAGTGTGGGGGGGGGAATGTACTGCGGGGGCATCATACAGTGTGGGGGGGGGAATGTACTGCGGGGGCATCATACAGTGTGGGGGGGGAATGTACTGCGGGGGCATCATACAGTGTGGGGGGGGTGTACTGCGGGGGCATTATACAGTGTGGGGGGGGATGTACTGCGGGGGCATTATACAGTGTGGGGGGGGGATGTACTGCGGGGGCATTATACAGTGTGGGGGGGAATGTACTGCGGGGGCATCATACAGTGTGGGGGGGGGGAAATGTACTGCGGGGGCATTATACAGTGTGGGGGGGGGAGAATGTACTGCGGGGGCATTATACAGTGTGGGGGGGGGAGAATGTACTGCGGGGGCATTATACAGTGTGGGGGGGGGAGAATGTACTGCGGGGGGCATCATACAATGTGGGGGGGGGAGAATGTACTGCGGGGGCATCATACAGTGTGGGGGGGGAGAATGTACTGCGGGGGCATCATACAGTGTGGGGGGGGAGAATGTACTGCGGGGGCATCATACAGTGTGGGGGGGGAGGGGAGAATGTACTGCGGGGGCATCATACAGTGTGGGGGGGGAGGGGAGAATGTACTGCGGGGGCATCATACAGTGTGGGGGGGGAGGGGAGAATGTACTGCGGGGGCATCATACAGTGGGGGGGGAGGGGAGAATGTACTGCGGGGGCATCATACAGTGGGGGGGGGGAGGGGAGAATGTACTGTGGGGGCATCATACAGTGGGGGGGGGGAGGGGAGAATGTACTGCGGGGGCATCATACAGTGTGGGGGGGGAGGGGAGAATGTACTGCGGGGGCATCATACAGTGTGGGGGGGGAGGGGAGAATGTACTGCGGGGGCATCATACAGTGGGGGGGGAGGGGAGAATGTACTGCGGGGGCATCATACAGTGTGGGGGGGGAGGGGAGAATGTACTGCGGGGGCATCATACAGTGGGGGGGAGGGGAGAATGTACTGCGGGGGCATCATACAGTGGGGGGGGGAGGGCAGAATGTACTGCGGGGGCATCATACAGTGTGGGGGGGGAGGGGAGAATGTACTGCGGGGGCATCATACAGTGGGGGGGGGAGGGGAGAATGTACTGCGGGGGCATCATACAGTGGGGGGGGAAGGGGAGAATGTACTGCGGGGGCATCATACAGTGGGGGGGAGGGGAGAATGTACTGCGGGGGCATCATACAGTGGGGGGGAGGGGAATGGACTGCGGGGGCATCATGCAGTGTGGGGGGGGAGAATGGACTGCGGGGGCATCATACAGTGTGGGTGGGGAGAATGTACTGCGGGGGCATCATACAGTGTGGGGGGAGGGGAGAATGGACTGCGGGGGCATCATACAGTGGGGGGGGAGGGGAGAATGGACTGCGGGGGCATCATACAGTGTGGGGGGGGAGGGGAGAATGGACTGCGGGGGCATCGTACTGCGGGGGCATCATACAGGGTGGGGTGGGGGGGAGGGGAGAATGTACTGCGGGGGCATCATACAGGGTGGGGTGGGGGGGAGGGGAGAATGTACTGCGGGGGCATCATACAGGGTGGGGTGGGGGGGAGGGGAGAATGTACTGCGGGGGCATCATACAGGGTGGGGGGGGGGAGAATGTACTGCGGGGGCATCATACAGTGTGGGGTGGGGGGAGAATGTACTGCGGGGGCATCATACAGTGTAGGGGGGAGGGGAGAATGTACTGCGGGGGCATCATACAGTGTAGGGGGGAGGGGAGAATGTACTGCGGGGGCATCATACAGTGTGGGGGGGGATGTACTGCTGGGGCATCATACAGTGTGGGGGGGGGATGTACTGCTGGGGCATCATACAGTGTGGGGGGGGGATGTACTGCTGGGGCATCATACAGTGTGGGGGGGGATGTACTGCGGGGGCATCATACAGTGTGGGGGGGGATGTACTGCGGGGGCATTATACAGTGTGGGGGGGGATGTACTGCGGGGGCATTATACAGTGTGGGGGGGGATGTACTGCGGGGGCATTATACAGTGTGGGGGGGGATGTACTGCGGGGGCATTATACAGTGTGGGGGGGGATGTACTGCGGGGGCATCATACAGTGTGGGGGGGGAATGTACTGCGGGGGCATCATACAGTGTGGGGGGGGAGAATGTACTGCGGGGGCATCATACAGTGTGGGGGGGGAGGGGAGAATGTACTGCGGGGGCATCATACAGTGGGGGGGGGGAGAATGTACTGCGGGGGCATCATACAGTGTGGGGGGGGAGGGGAGAATGTACTGCGGGGGCATCATACAGTGTGGGGGGGGAGGGGAGAATGTACTGCGGGGGCATCATACAGTGTGGGGGAGGGGAGAATGTACTGCGGGGGCATCATACAGTGTGGGGGAGGGGAGAATGTACTGCGGGGGCATCATACAGTGTGGGGGAGGGGAGAATGTACTGTGTGGGCATCATACAGTGTGGGGGGGGAGGGGAGAATGTACTGCGGGGGCATCATACAGTGTGGGGGGTGGAGGGGAGAATGTACTGCGGGGGCATCATACAGTGTGGGGGGGGAGGGGAGAATGTACTGCGGGGGCATCATACAGTGTTGGGGGGGGAGGGGAGAATGTACTGCGGGGGCATCATACAGTGTGGGGGGGGAGGGGAGAATGTACTGCGGGGGCATCATACAGTGTGGGGGGGGAGGGGAGAATGTACTGCCGGGGCATCATACAGTGTGGGGGGGAGGGGAGAATGTACTGCGGGGGCATCATACAGTGTGGGGGAGGGGAGAATGTTCTGCGGGGGCATCATACAGTGTGGGGGGGGAATGTGCTGCGGGGGCATTATACAGTGTGGGGGGGGAATGTACTGCGGGGGCATCATACAGTGTGGGGGGGAGGGGAGAATGTACTGCGGGGGCATCATACAGTGTGGGGGGGAGGGTAGAATGTACTGCGGGGGCATCATACAGTGTGGGGGGGAGGGGAGAATGTACTGCGGGGGCATCATACAGTGTGGGGGGGGGGAGAATGTACTGCGGGGGCATCATACAGTGTGGGGGGGGGGAGAATGTACTGCGGGGGCATCATACAGTGGGGGGGGGGAGAATGTACTGCGGGGGCATCATACAGTGTGGGGGGGGATGTACTGCGGGGGCATCATACAGTGTGTGGGGGGAGGGGAGAATGTACTGCGGGGGCATCATACAGTGTGTGGGGGGAGGGGAGAATGTACTGCGGGGGCATCATACAGTGTGGGGGGGGGAATGTACTGCGGGGGCATCATACAGTGTGGGGGGGTGTACTGCGGGGGCATTATACAGTGTGGGGGGGGGATGTACTGCGGGGGCATTATACAGTGTGGGGGGGGATGTACTGCGGGGGCATTATACAGTGTGGGGGGGAATGTACTGCGGGGGCATCATACAGTGTGGGGGGGGGAGAATGTACTGCGGGGGCATTATACAGTGTGGGGGGGGAGAATGTATTGCGGGGGCATCATACAGTGTGGGGGGGGGAGAATGTACTGCGGGGGCATCATACAGTGTGGGGGGGGGAGAATGTACTGCGGGGGCATCATACAGTGTGGGGGGGGGAGAATGTACTGCGGGGGCATCATACAGTGTGGGGGGGGGAGGGGAGAATGTACTGCGGGGGCATCATACAGTGTGGGGGGGGGAGAATGTACTGCGGGGGCATCATACAGTGGGGGGGGAGGGGAGAATGTACTGCGGGGGCATCATACAGTGGGGGGGGAGGGGAGAATGTACTGCGGGGGCATCATACAGTGGGGGGGGGAGGGGAGAATGTACTGCGGGGGCATCATACAGTGGGGGGGGGGAATGGACTGCGGGGGCATCATGCAGTGTGGGGGGGGAGAATGTACTGCGGGGGCATCATACAGTGTGGGTGGGGAGAATGTACTGCGGGGGCATCATACAGTGGGGGGGGAGGGGAGAATGGACTGCGGGGGCATCATACAGTGTGGGGGGGGAGGGGAGAATGGACTGCGGGGGCATCGTACTGCGGGGGCATCATACAGTGTGGGGTGGGGGGGAGGGGAGAATGTACTGCGGGGGCATCATACAGTGTGGGGTGGGGGGAGGGGAGAATGTACTGCGGGGGCATCATACAGTGTGGGGTGGGGGGGAGGGGAGAATGTACTGCGGGGGCATCATACAGTGTGGGGTGGGGGGGAGGGGAGAATGTACTGCGGGGGCATCATACAGTGTGGGGTGGGGGGGAGGGGAGAATGTACTGCGGGGGCATCATACAGTGTGGGGTGGGGGGGAGGGGAGAATGTACTGCGGGGGCATCATACAGTGTGGGGTGGGGGGGAGGGGAGAATGTACTGCGGGGGCATCATACAGTGTGGGGTGGGGGTGAGGGGAGAATGTACTGCGGGGGCATCATACAGGGTGGGGTGGGGTGGGGGGGAGGGGAGAATGTACTGCGGGGGCATCATACAGGGTGGGGTGGGGTGGGGGGAGGGGAGAATGTACTGCGGGGGCATCATACGGGGTGGGGTGGGGGGGAGGGGAGAATGTACTGCGGGGGCATCATACGGGGTGGGGTGGGGGGGAGGGGAGAATGTACTGCGGGGGCATCATACAGGGTGGGGTGGGGGGGAGGGGAGAATGTACTGCGGGGGCATCATACATGGTGGGGTGGGGGGGAGGGGAGAATGTACTGCGGGGGCATCATACAGGGTGGGGTGGGGTGGGGGGGAGGGGAGAATGTACTGCGGGGGCATCATACAGGGTGGGGGGGAGGGGAGAATGTACTGCGGGGGCATCATACAGTGTGGGGTGGGGGGAGAATGTACTGCGGGGGGGGAGGGGAGAATGTACTGTGGGGGGGAGGGGAGAATGTACTGCGGGGGCATCATACAGTGTGGGGGGGGAGGGGAGAATGTACTGCGGGGGCATCATACAGTGTGGGGGGGGAGGGGAGAATGTACTGCGGGGGCATCATACAGTGTGGGGGGGAGGGGAGAATGTACTGCGGGGGCATCATACAGTGTGGGGGGGAGGGGAGAATGTACTGCGGGGGCATCATACAGTGTGGGGGGGGGAGGGGAGAATGTACTGCGGGGGCATCATACAGTGTGGGGGGGAGGGGAGAATGTACTGCGGGGGCATCATACAGTGTGGGGGGGGAGGGGAGAATGTACTGCGGGGGCATCATACAGTGTGGGGGGGGAGGGGAGAATGTACTGCGGGGGCATCATACAGTGTGGGGGGGGAGGGGAGAATGTACTGCGGGGGCATCATACAGTGTGGGGGGGGAGGGGAGAATGTACTGCGGGGGCATCATACAGTGTGGGGGGGAGGGGAGAATGTACTGCGGGGGCATCATACAGTGTGGGGGGTGGGAGGGGAGAATGTACTGCGGGGGCATCATACAGTGTGGGGGGTGGGAGGGGAGAATGTACTGCGGGGGCATCATAGTGTGGGGGGGGAGGGGAGAATGTACTGCGGGGGCATCATACAGTGTGGGGGGGGAGGGGAGAATGTACTGCGGGGTCATCATACAGTGTGGGGGGGGGGGAGAATGTACTGCGGGGGCATCATACAGTGTGGGGGGGGGAGGGGAGAATGTACTGCGGGGGCATCATAGTGTGGGGGGGGAGGGGAGAATGTACTGCGGGGGCATCATACAGTGTGGGGGGGGGAGGGGAGAATGTACTGCGGGGGCATCATACAGTGTGGGGGGGAGAATGTACTGCGGGGGCATCATAGAGTGTGGGGGAGCGGAGAATGTACTGCGGGGGCATCATAGTGTGGGGGGGGGGGGAGAATGTACTGCGGGGGCATCATACAGTGTGGGGGGGGAGGGGAGAATGTACTGCGGGGGCATCATACAGTGTGGGGGGGAGAATGTACTGCGGGGGCATCATACAGTGTGGGGGGGAGGGGAGAATGTACTGCGGGGGCATCATACAGTGTGGTGGGGAGAATGTACTGCGGGGGCATCATACAGTGTGGGGGGGAGGGGAGAATGTACTGCGGGGGCATCATACAGTGTGGGGGGGAGAATGTACTGCGGGGGCATCATACAGTGTGGGGGAGGGGAGAATGTACTGCGGGGGCATCATACAGTGTGGGGGAGGGGAGAATGTTCTGCGGGGGCATCATACAGTGTGGGGGGGGTGATGTACTGCGGGGGCATTATACAGTGTGGGGGGGGAGGGGAGAATGTACTGCGGGGGCATCATACAGTGTGTGTGGGGGGGAGGGGAGAATGCACTGCGGGGGCATCACACAGTGTGGGGGGGGAGGGGAGAATGCACTGCGGGGCATCATACAGTGTGGGGGGGGAGGGGAGAATGCACTGCGGGGGCATCATACAGTGTGCGGGGGGAGGGGAGAATGCACTGCGGGGGCATCATACAGTGTGCGGGGGGAGGGGAGAATGCACTGCGGGGGCATCATACAGTGTGGGGGGGGAGGGGAGAATGTACTGCGGGGGCATCATACAGTGTGGGGGGGGAGGGGAGAATGTACTGCGGGGGCATCATACAGTGTGGGGGGGGAGGGGAGAATGTACTGCGGGGGCATCATACAGTGTGGGGGAGGGGAGAATGTTCTGCGGGGGCATTATACAGTGTGGGGGGGGGAATGTACTGCGGGGGCATCATACAGTGTGGGGGGGGAGGGGAGAATGTACTGCGGGGGCATCATACAGTGTGGGGGGGGAGGGGAGAATGTACTTCGGGGGCATCATACAGTGTGGGAGGGGGGAATGGACTGCGGGGGCATCATGCAGTGTGGGGGGGGAGAATGTACTGCGGGGGCATCATACAGTGTGGGTGGGGAGAATGTACTGCGGGGGCATCATACAGTGGGGGGGGAGGGGAGAATGGTCTGCGGGGGCATCATACAGTGTGGGGGGGGAGGGGAGAATGGACTGCGGGGGCATCGTACTGCGGGGGCATCATACAGTGTGGGGTGGGGGGGAGGGGAGAATGTACTGCGGGGGCATCATACAGTGTGGGGTGGGGGGGAGGGGAGAATGTACTGCGGGGGCATCATACAGGGTGGGGTGGGGTGGGGGGGAGGGGAGAATGTACTGCGGGGGCATCATACAGGGTGGGGTGGGGGGGAGGGGAGAATGTACTGCGGGGGCATCATACAGGGTGGGGTGGGGTGGGGGGAGGGGAGAATGTACTGCGGGGGCATCATACAGGGTGGGGTGGGGGGGAGGGGAGAATGTACTGCGGGGGCATCATACAGGGTGGGGTGGGGGGAGGGGAGAATGTACTGCGGGGGCATCATACAGGGTGGGGTGGGGTGGGGGGGAGGGGAGAATGTACTGCGGGGGCATCATACAGGGTGGGGTGGGGTGGGGGGGAGGGGAGAATGTACTGCGGGGGCATCATACAGGGTGGGGTGGGGTGGGGGGGAGGGGAGAAAGTACTGCGGGGGCATCATACAGGGTGGGGTGGGGTGGGGGGGAGGGGAGAATGTACTGCGGGGGCATCATACAGGGTGGGGCGGGGGGGAGGGGAGAATGTACTGCGGGGGCATCATACAGTGTGGGGTGGGGGGAGAATGTACTGCGGGGGTATCATTCAGTGTGGGGGGGAGGGGAGAATGTACTGCGGGGGCATCATACAGTGTGTGGGGTGAGGGGAGAATGTACTGCGGGGGCATCATACAGTGTGGGGGGGGGAGGGGAGAATGTACTGCGGGGGCATCATACAGTGTGGGGGGGAGGGGAGAATGTACTGCGGGGGCATCATACAGTGTGGGGGGGAGGGGAGAATGTACTGCGGGGGCATCATACAGTGTGGGGGGGGGAGGGTAGAATGTACTGCGGGGGCATCATACAGTGTGGGGGGGGAGGGGAGAATGTACTGCGGGGGCATCATACAGTGTGGGGGGGAGGGGAGAATGTACTGCGGGGGCATCATACAGTGTGGGGGGGAGGGGAGAATGTACTGCGGGGGCATCATACAGTGTGGGGGGGGGAGGGGAGAATGTACTGCGGGGGCATCATACAGTGTGGGGGGGGAGGGGAGAATATACTGCGGGGGCATCATACAGTGTGGGGGGGGAGGGGAGAATGTACTGCGGGGGCATCATACAGTGTGGGGGGGAGGGGAGAATGTACTGCGGGGGCATCATACAGTGTGGGGGGGAGGGGAGAATGTACTGCGGGGGCATCATACAGTGTGGGGGGTGGGAGGGGAGAATGTACTGCGGGGGCATCATACAGTGTGGGGGGGGGAGGGGAGAATGTACTGCGGGGGCATCATAGTGTGGGGGGGGGAGGGGAGAATGTACTGCGGGGGCATCATACAGTGTGGGGGGGGAGGGGAGAATGTACTGCGGGGGCATCATACAGTGTGGGGGGGGAGGGGAGAATGTACTGCGGGGGCATCATACAGTGTGGGGGGGAGGGGAGAATGTACTGCGGGGGCATCATACAGTGTGGGGGGGGGAGGGGAGAATGTACTGCGGGGGCATCATAGTGTGGGGGGGGAGGGGAGAATGTACTGCGGGGGCATCATACAGTGTGGGGGGGGAGGGGAGAATGTACTGCGGGGGCATCATACAGTGTGGGGGGGAGAATGTACTGCGGGGGCATCATAGAGTGTGGGGGAGGGGAGAATGTACTGCGGGGGCATCATAGTGTGGGGGGGGGAGGGGAGAATGTACTGCGGGGGCATCATACAGTGTGGGGGGGGAGGGGAGAATGTACTGCGGGGGCATCATACAGTGTGGGGGGGAGAATGTACTGCGGGGGCATCATACAGTGTGGGGGGGGAGGGGAGAATGTACTGCGGGGGCATCATACAGTGTGGGGGGGGAGAATGTACTGCGGGGGCATCATAGAGTGTGGGGGAGGGGAGAATGTACTGCGGGGGCATCATACAGTGTGGGGGAGGGGAGAATGTACTGCGGGGGCATCATACAGTGTGGGGGAGGGGAGAATGTTCTGCGGGGGCATCATACAGTGTGGGGGGGGGAATGTACTGCGGGGGCATTATACAGTGTGGGGGGGGAGGGGAGAATGTACTGCGGGGGCATCATACAGTGTGTGTGGGGGGGGAGGGGAGAATGCACTGCGGGGGCATCATACAGTGTGGGGGGGGAGGGGAGAATGCACTGCGGGGGCATCATACAGTGTGCGGGGGGAGGGGAGAATGCACTGCGGGGGCATCATACAGTGTGGGGGGGGAGGGGAGAATGTACTGCGGGGACATCATACAGTGTGGGGGGGGAGGGGAGAATGTACTGCGGGGACATCATACAGTGTGGGGGGGGAGGGGAGAATGTACTGCGGGGGCATCATACAGTGTGGGGGGGGAGGGGAGAATGTACTGCGGGGGCATCATACAGTGTGGGGGGGGGGAGAATGTACTGCGGGGGCATCATACAGTGTGGGGGAGGGGAGAATGTTCTGCGGGGGCATTATACAGTGTGGGGGGGGGAATGTACTGCGGGGGCATCATACAGTGTGGGGGGGGAGGGGAGAATGCACTGCGGGGGCATCATACAGTGTGGGGGGGGAGAATGTACTGCGGGGGCATCATACAGTGTGGGGGGGGGGAATGTACTGCGGGGGCATCATACAGTGTGTGTGGGGGGGAGAATGTACTGCGGGGGCATCATACAGTGTGGGGGGGAGGGGAGAATGTACTGCGGGGGCATCATACAGTGTGGGGGGGGGAGAATGTACTGCGGGGGCATCATACAGTGTGGGGGGGAGGGGAGAATGTACTGCGGGGGCATCATACAGTGTGGGGGGGAGGGGAGAATGTACTGCGGGGGCATCATACAGTGTGGGGGTGGGGGAATGTACTGCGGGGGCATCATACAGTGTGGGGGGGAGGGGAGAATGTACTGCGGGGGCATCATACAGTGTGGGGGGGAGGGGAGAATGTACTGCGGGGGCATCATACAGTGTGGGGGGGGAGGGGAGAATGTACTGCGGGGGCATCATACAGTGTGGGGGGGAGGGGAGAATGTACTGCGGGGGCATCATACAGTGTGGGGGGGGGAGGGGAGAATGTACTGCGGGGGCATCATACAGTGTGGGAGGGGGAGGGGAGAATGTACTGCGGGGGCATCATACAGTGTGGGGGGGGAGAATGTACTGTGGGGGCATCATACAGTGTGGGGGGGGGGGAGAATGTACTGCGGGGGCATCATACAGTGTGGGAGGGGGAGGGGAGAATGTACTGCGGGGGCATCATACAGTGTGGGGGGGGAATGTACTGCGGGGGCATCATACAGTGTGGGGGGGGAATGTACTGCGGGGGCATCATACAGTGTGGGGGGGGGGAGAATGTACTGCGGGGGCATCATACAGTGTGGGGGGGGGGAGAATGTACTGCGGGGGCATCATACAGTGTGGGGGGGGGGGGAGAATGTACTGCGGGGGCATCATACAGTGGGGGGGGGGAGAATGTACTGCGGGGGCATCATACAGTGGGGGGGGGGAGAATGTACTGCGGGGGCATCATACAGTGTGGGGGGGGGAGGGGAGAATGTACTGCGGGGGCATCATACAGTGTGGGGGGGGAGGGGAGAATGTACTGCGGGGGCATCATACAGTGTGGGGGGGGAGGGGAGAATGTACTGCGGGGGCATCATACAGTGTGGGGGAGGGGAGAATGTACTGCGGGGGCATCATACAGTGTGGGGGAGGGGAGAATGTACTGCGGGGGCATCATACAGTGTGGGGGAGGGGAGAATGTACTGCGTGGGCATCATACAGTGTGGGGGGGGAGGGGAGAATGTACTGCGGGGGCATCATACAGTGTGGGGGGGGAGGGGAGAATGTACTGCGGGGGCATCATACAGTGTGGGGGGGGAGGGGAGAATGTACTGCGGGGGCATCATACAGTGGGGATGGAGGGGAGAATGTACTGCGGGGGCATCATACAGTGGGGATGGAGGGGAGAATGTACTGCGGGGGCATCATACAGTGTGGGGGGGAGGGGAGAATGTACTGCGGGGGCATCATACAGTGTGGGGGAGGGGAGAATGTTCTGCGGGGGCATCATACAGTGTGGGGGGGGAATGTGCTGCGGGGGCATTATACAGTGTGGGGGGGGAATGTACTGCGGGGGCATCATACAGTGTGGGGGGGAGGGGAGAATGTACTGCGGGGGCATCATACAGTGTGGGGGGGGAGAATGTACTGCGGGGGCATCATACAGTGTGTGGGGGGGAGAATGTACTGCGGGGGCATCATACAGTGTGGGGGGGGAGAATGTACTGCGGGGGCATCATACAGTGTGGGGGGGGGATGTACTGCGGGGGCATCATACAGTGTGGGGGGGGAATGTACTGCGGGGGCATCATACAGTGTGTGGGGGGAGGGGAGAATGTACTGCGGGGGCATCATACAGTGTGTGGGGGGAGGGGAGAATGTACTGCGGGGGCATCATACAGTGTGTGGGGGGAGGGGAGAATGTACTGCGGGGGCATCATACAGTGTGTGGGGGGAGGGGAGAATGTACTGCGGGGGCATCATACAGTGTGGGGGGGGGAATGTACTGCGGGGGCATCATACAGTGTGTGGGGGGAGGGGAGAATGTACTGCGGGGGCATCATACAGTGTGGGGGGGAGGGGAGAATGTACTGCGGGGGCATCATACAGTGTGGGGGGGGGAGAATGTACTGCGGGGGCATTATACAGTGTGGGGGGGGGAGAATGTACTGCGGGGGCATCATACAGTGTGGGGGGGGAATGTACTGCGGGGGCATCATACAGTGTGGGGGGGGAATGTACTGCGGGGGTATTATACAGTGTGGGGGGGGATGTACTGCGGGGGCATTATACAGTGGGGGGGATGTACTGCGGGGGCATTATACAGTGTGGAGGGGGGATGTACTGCGGGGGCATTATACAGTGTGGGGGGGAATGTACTGCGGGGGCATCATACTGTGTGGGGGGGGGGAGAATGTATTGCGGGGGCATCATACAGTGTGGGGGGGGGGAGAATGTATTGCGGGGGCATCATACAGTGTGGGGGGGGGAGAATGTACTGCGGGGGCATCATACAGTGTGGGGGGGGGGAGAATGTACTGCGGGGGCATCATACAGTGTGGGGGGGGAGGGGAGAATGTACTGCGGGGGCATCATACAGTGTGGGGGGAGGGGAGAATGTACTGCGGGGGCATCATACAGTGTGGGGGGAGGGGAGAATGTACTGCGGGGGCATCATACAGTGGGGGGGGGAGGGGAGAATGTACTGCGGGGGCATCATACAGTGTGGGGGGGGAGGGGAGAATGTACTGCGGGGGCATCATACAGTGGGGGGGGAGGGGAGAATGTACTGCGGGGGCATCATACAGTGGGGGGGGAGGGGAGAATGTACTGCGGGGGCATCATACAGTGGGGGGGGAGGGGAGAATGTACTGCGGGGGCATCATACAGTGGGGGGGGGGAATGGACTGCGGGGGCATCATGCAGTGTGGGGGGGAGGGGAGAATGTACTGCGGGGGCATCATACAGTGTGGGTGGGGAGAATGTACTGCGGGGGCATCATACAGTGGGGGGGGAGGGGAGAATGGACTGCGGGGGCATCATACAGTGTGGGGGGGGAGGGGAGAATGGACTGCGGGGGCATCGTACTGCGGGGGCATCATACAGTGTGGGGTGGGGGGGAGGGGAGAATGTACTGCGGGGGCATCATACAGTGTGGGGTGGGGGGGAGGGGAGAATGTACTGCGGGGGCATCATACAGTGTGGGGTGGGGGGGAGGGGAGAATGTACTGCGGGGGCATCATACAGGGTGGGGTGGGGGGGAGGGGAGAATGTACTGCGGGGGCATCATACAGGGTGGGGGGGAGGGGAGAATGTACTGCGGGGGCATCATACAGGGTGGGGTGGGGTGGGGGGGAGAATGTACTGCGGGGGCATCATACAGGGTGGGGTGGGGGGGAGGGGAGAATGTACTGCGGGGGCATCATACAGGGTGGGGTGGGGGGGAGGGGAGAATGTACTGCGGGGGCATCATACAGGGTGGGGTGGGGGGGAGGGGAGAATGTACTGCGGGGGCATCATACAGGGTGGGGTGGGGGGGAGGGGAGAATGTACTGCGGGGGCATCATACAGTGTGGGGTGGGGGGGAGGGGAGAATGTACTGCGGGGGCATCATACAGGGTGGGGTGGGGGGGGAGGGGAGAATGTACTGCGGGGGCATCATATAGGGTGGGGGGGAGGGGAGAATGTACTGCGGGGGCATCATACAGGGTGGGGTGGGGTGGGGGGGAGAATGTACTGCGGGGGCATCATACAGGGTGGGGTGGGGGGGAGGGGAGAATGTACTGCGGGGGCATCATACAGGGTGGGGTGGGGGGGAGGGGAGAATGTACTGCGGGGGCATCATACAGGGTGGGGTGGGGGGGAGGGGAGAATGTACTGCGGGGGCATCATACAGGGTGGGGTGGGGGGGAGGGGAGAATGTACTGCGGGGGCATCATTCAGTGTGGGGGGGGAGGGGAGAATGTACTGTGGGGGGGGAGGGGAGAATGTACTGCGGGGGCATCATACAGTGTGGGGGGGGAGGGGAGAATGTACTGCGGGGGCATCATACAGTGTGGGGGGGGAGGGGAGAATGTACTGCGGGGGCATCATACAGTGTGGGGGGGAGGGGAGAATGTACTGCGGGGGCATCATACAGTGTGGGGGGGGAGGGGAGAATGTACTGCGGGGGCATCATACAGTGTGGGGGGGGGAGGGGAGAATGTACTGCGGGGGCATCATACAGTGTGGGGGGGAGGGGAGAATGTACTGCGGGGGCATCATACAGTGTGGGGGGGAGGGGAGAATGTACTGCGGGGGCATCATACAGTGTGGGGGGGGGGGAGAATGTACTGCGGGGGCATCATACAGTGTGGGGGGGGGAGAGAATGTACTGCGGGGGCATCATACAGTGTGGGGGGGGAGGGGAGAATGTACTGCGGGGGCATCATACAGTGTGGGGGGGAGGGGAGAATGTACTGCGGGGGCATCATACAGTGTGGGGGGGAGGGGAGAATGTACTGCGGGGGCATCATACAGTGTGGGGGGGGGAGGGGAGAATGTACTGCGGGGGCATCATACAGTGTGGGGGGGGGGAGGGGAGAATGTACTGCGGGGGCATCATACAGTGTGGGGGGGGGAGGGGAGAATGTACTGCGGGGGCATCATAGTGTGGGGGGGGAGGGGAGAATGTACTGCGGGGGCATCATACAGTGTGGGGGGGAGGGGAGAATGTACTGCGGGGGCATCATACAGTGTGGGGGGGGGAGGGGAGAATGTACTGCGGGGGCATCATACAGTGTGGGGGGGGAGGGGAGAATGTACTGCGGGGGCATCATAGTGTGGGGGGGGGAGGGGAGAATGTACTGCGGGGGCATCATACAGTGTGGGGGGGGAGGGGAGAATGTACTGCGGGGGCATCATACAGTGTGGGGGGGAGAATGTACTGCGGGGGCATCATAGAGTGTGGGGGAGGGGAGAATGTACTGCGGGGGCATCATAGTGTGGGGGGGGGAGGGGAGAATGTACTGCGGGGGCATCATACAGTGTGGGGGGGGAGGGGAGAATGTACTGCGGGGGCATCATACAGTGTGGGGGGGAGAATGTACTGCGGGGGCATCATAGAGTGTGGGGGAGGGGAGAATGTACTGCGGGGGCATCATACAGTGTGGGGGAGGGGAGAATGTACTGCGGGGGCATCATACAGTGTGGGGGAGGGGAGAATGTTCTGCGGGGGCATCATACAGTGTGGGGGGGGAATGTACTGCGGGGGCATCATACAGTGTGGGGGGGGGAATGTACTGCGGGGGCATCATACAGTGTGGGGGGGGAGAATGTACTGCGGGGGCATCATACAGTGTGTGGGGAGGGGAGAATGTACTGCGGGGGCATTATACAGTGTGGGGGGGGAGGGGAGAATGTACTGCGGGGGCATCATACAGTGTGGGGGGGGAATGTACTGCGGGGGCATCATACTGTGTGGGGGGGAGGGGAGAATGTACTGCGGGGGCATCATACAGTGTGGGGGGGGGGAGAATGTTCTGCGGGGGCATTATACAGTGTGGGGGGGGAATGTACTGCGGGGGCATTATACAGTGTGGGGGGGGAATGTACTGCGGGGGGCATCATACAGTGTGGGGGGGGGGGGAGAATGTACTGCGGGGGCATCATACAGTGTGGGGGGGGAGGGGAGAATGTACTGCGGGGGCATCATACAGTGTGGGGGGGGGAATGTACTGCGGGGGCATCATACTGTGTGGGGGGGAGGGGAGAATGTACTGCGGGGGCATCATACAGTGTGGGGGGGGGAGAATGTTCTGCGGGGGCATTATACAGTGTGGGGGGGGAATGTACTGCGGGGGCATTATACAGTGTGGGGGGGGAATGTACTGCGGGGGGCATCATACAGTGTGGGGGGGGAGGGGAGAATGTACTGCGGGGGCATCATACAGTGTGGGGGGGGGAGGGGAGAATGTACTGCGGGGGCATCATACAGTGTGGGGGGGGGAATGTACTGCGGGGGCATCATAGAGTGTGGGGGAGGGGAGAATGTACTGCGGGGGCATCATACAGTGTGGGGGAGGGGAGAATGTTCTGCGGGGGCATCATACAGTGTTCGGGGGGGAATGTACTGCGGGGGCATCATACAGTGTGTGTGGGGGGGAGAATGTACTGCGGGGGCATTATACAGTGTGGTGGGGGGGGAGAATGTACTGCGGGGGCATCATACAGCGTGTGGGGGGGAGAATGTACTGTGGGGGGGAGGGGAGAATGTACTGCGGGGGCATCATACAGTGTGGGGGGGGGAATGTACTGCGGGGGCATCATACTGTGTGTGGGGGGAGAATGTACTGCGGGGGCATCATACAGTGTGGGGGGGGAGGGGAGAATTTTCTGCGGGGGCATCATACAGTGTGTGGGGGGGGATGTACTGTGGGGGCATTATACAGTGTGGGGGGGGAATGTACTGCGGGGGCATCATACAGTGTGGGGGGGAGGGGAGAATGTACTGCGGGGGCATCATACAGTGTGGGGGGGAGGGAGAATGTACTGCGGGGGCATCATACAGTGTGGGGGGGGGAGAATGTACTGCGGGGGCATCATACAGTGTGGGGGGGGAGGGAGAATGTACTGCGGGGGCATCATACAGTGTGGGGGGGAGGGAGAATGTACTGCGGGGGCATCATACAGTGTGGGGGGGGAGGGAGAATGTACTGCGGGGGCATCATACAGTGTGTGGGGGGGGAGAATGTACTGCGGGGGCATTATACAGTGTGGGGGGGGGGAGAATGTACTGCGGGGGCATTATACAGTGTGGGGGGGGAGGGGAGAATGTACTGCGGGGGCATCATACAGTGTGTGGGGGGGGAGAATGTACTGCGGGGGGAATGTACTGCGGGGGCATCATACTGTGTGGGGGGGGAGGGGAGAATGTACTGCAGGGGCATCATACAGTGTGGGGGGGAGAATGTACTGCGGGGGCATCATACAGTGTGGGGGGGTGGAGAATGTACTGCGGGGGCATCATACAGTGTGTGGGGGGGAGGGGAGAATGCACTGCGTGGGCACCATACAGTGTGGGGGGGGGAGGGGAGAATGTACTGCGGGGGCATCATACAGTGTGGGGGAGGGGAGAATGTACTGCGGGGGCATCATACAGTGTGGGGGAGGGGAGAATGTACTGCGGGGGCATCATACAGTGTGGGGGGGAGGGGAGAATGTACTGCGGGGGCATCATACAGTGTCGGGGGGGGGGAGAATGTACTGCGGGGGCATCATACCGTGTGGGGGAGGGGAGAATGTTCTGCGGGGGCATCATACAGTGGGGGGGGGATGTACTGCGGGGGCATCATACAGTGTGGGGGGGGAGGGGAGAATGTACTGCGGGGGCATCATACAGTGTGGGGGGGAGGGGAGAATGTACTGCGCGGGCATCATACAGTGTGGGGGAGGGGAGAATGTACTGTGGGGGCATCATACAGTGTGTGGGGGGGGGAGAATGTACTGCGGGGGCATCATACAGTGTGTGGGGGGGGAGAATGTACTGCGGGGGCATCATACAGTGTGTGGGGGGGGAGAATGTACTGCGGGGGCACCAGACAGTGTGGGGGGGGAGGGGAGAATGTACTGCGGGGGCATCATACAGTGTGGGGGGGGGAGGGGAGAATGTACTGCGGGGGCATCATACAGTGTCGGGGGGGAGGGGAGAATGTACTGCGGGGGCATCATACCGTGTGGGGGAGGGGAGAAAGTTCTGCGGGGGCATCATACAGTGGGGGGGGGATGTACTGCGGGGGCATCATACAGTGTGGGAGGGGGACGGGAGAATGTACTGCGGGGGTTTCATACAGTGTGTGGGGGAGGGGAGAATGTACTGCGCGGGCATCATACAGTGTGTGGGGGAGGGGAGAATGTACTGCGCGGGCATCATACAGTGTGGGGGGGGGGAGAATGTACTGCGGGGGCATCATACAGTGTGGGGGGGGGGAATGTACTGCGGGGGCATCATACAGTGTGTGGGGGGGGAGAATGTACTGCGGGGGCATTATACAGTGTGGGGGGGGAATGTACTGCGGGGGCATCATACAGTGTGTGGGGGGGGAGAATGTACTGCGGGGGCATTATACAGTGTGGGGGGGGAGGGGAGAATGTACTGCGGGGGCACTATACAGTGTGGGGGGGGAGGGGAGAATGTACTGCGGGGGCATCATACAGTGTGGGGGGGGAGGGGAGAATGTACTGCGGGGGCATCATACAGTGTGGGGGGGGGAATGTACTGCGGGGGCATCATACAGTGTGGGGGGGGAATGTACTGCGGGGGCATCATACAGTGTGGGGGGGGGAATGTACTGCGGGGGCATCATACAGTGTGGGGGGGGGGATGTACTGTGGGGGCATCATACAGTGTGGGGGGGGGAATGTACTGCGGGGGCATCATACAGTGTGGGGGGGGAATGTACTGCGGGGGCATTATACAGTGTGGGGGGGGAATGTACTGCGGGGGCATCATACAGTGTGGGGGGGAGGGGAGAATGTACTGCGGGGGCATCATACAGTGTGGGGGGGAGGGGAGAATGTACTGCAGGGGCATCATACAGTGTGGGGGGGGGGAGGGGAGAATGTACTGCGGGGGCATCATACAGTGTGGGGGGGGAGGGGAGAATGTACTGCGGGGGCATCATACAGTGTGGGGGGGAGGGGGGAATGTACTGCGGGGGCATCATACAGTGTGGGGGGGAGGGGGGAATGTACTGCGGGGGCATCATACAGTGTGGGGGGGGAGGGGAGAATGTACTGCGGGGGCATCATACAGTGTGGGGGGGAGGGGAGAATGTACTGCGGGGGCATCATACAGTGTGGGGGGGAGGGGAGAATGTACTGCGGGGGCATCATACAGTGTGGGGGGGAGGGGAGAATGTACTGCGGGGGCATCATACAGTGTGGGGGGGAGGGGAGAATGTACTGCGGGGGCATCATACAGTGTGGGGGGGGGAGGGGAGAATGTACTGCGGGGGCATCATACAGTGTGGGGGGGGAGGGGAGAATGTACTGTGGGGGGGAGGGGAGAATGTACTGCGGGGGCATCATACAGTGTGTGGGAGGGGAGGGGAGAATGCACTGCGGGGGCATCATACAGTGTGTGGGAGGGGAGGGGAGAATGCACTGCGGGGGCATCATACAGTGTGTGGGGGGGAGGGGAGAATGTACTGCGGGGGCATCATACAGTGGGGGGGGGAGAATGTACTGCGGGAGCATCATACAGTGTGGGGGGGGGAGAATGTACTGCGGGGGCATCATACAGTGTGGGGGGGGAGGGGAGAATGTACTGCGGGGGCATCATACAGTGTGGGGGGGGAGAATGTACTGCGGGGGCATCATACAGTGTGGGGGGGGGAGAATGTACTGCGGGGGCATCATACAGTGTGGGGGGGAGGGGAGAATGTACTGCGGGGGCATCATACAGTGTGGGGGGGGAATGTACTGCGGGGGCATCATACAGTGTGGGGGGGGGAATGTACTGCGGGGGCATCATACAGTGTGGGGGGGGAATGTACTGCGGGGGCATCATACAGTGTGGGGGGGGAATGTACTGCGGGGGCATTATACAGTGTGGGGGGGGATGTACTGCGGGGGCATCATACAGTGTGGGGGGGAGGGGAGAATGTACTGCGGGGGCATCATACAGTGTGGGGGGGGGAGAATGTACTGCGGGGGCATCATACAGTGTGGGGGGGGAGAATGTACTGCGGGGGCATCATACAGTGTGGGGGGGGAGGGGAGAATGTACTGCGGGGGCATCATACAGTGTGTGGGGGGGGAGGGGAGAATGTACTGCGGTGGCATCATACAGTGTGGGGGGGGGGAATGTACTGCGGGGGCATCATACAGTGTGTGGGGGGGGAGAATGTACTGCGGGGGCATCATACAGTGTGTGGGGGGGGAGAATGTACTGCGGGGGCATTATACAGTGTGGGGGGGGAGGGAAGAATGTACTGCGGGGGCATCATACAGTGTGGGGGTGGGGGAATGTACTGCGGGGGCATCATACAGTGTGGGGGTGGGGGAATGTACTGCGGGGGCATCATACAGTGTGGGGGGGAGGGGAGAATGTACTGCGGGGGCATCATACAGTGTGGGGGGGGAATGTACTGCGGGGGCATCATACAGTGTGGGGGGGGAATGTACTGCGGGGGCACTATACAGTGTGGGGGGGGAGGGGAGAATGTACTGCGGGGGCATCATACAGTGTGGGGGGGAGGGGAGAATGTACTGCGGGGGCATCATACAGTGTGGGGGGGGGGAATGTACTGCGGGGGCATCATACAGTGTGGGGGGGGGAATGTACTGCGGGGGCATCATACAGTGTGGGGGGGGGAATGTACTGCGGGGGCATCATACAGTGTGGGGGGGGGAATGTACTGTGGGGGCATCATACAGTGTGGGGGGGGAATGTACTGCGGGGGCATCATACAGTGTGGGGGGGAATGTACTGCGGGGGCATTATACAGTGTGGGGGGGGAATGTACTGCGGGGGCATCATACAGTGGGGGGGGGAGGGGAGAATGTACTGCGGGGGCATCATACAGTGTGGGGGGGAGGGGAGAATGTACTGCGGGGGCATCATACAGTGTGGGGGGGGAGGGGAGAATGTACTGCGGGGGCATCATACAGTGTGGGGGGGGGAGGGGAGAATGTACTGCGGGGGCATCATACAGTGTGGGGGGGAGGGGGGAATGTACTGCGGGGGCATCATACAGTGTGGGGGGGAGGGGGGAATGTACTGCGGGGGCATCATACAGTGTGGGGGGGGAGGGGAGAATGTACTGCGGGGGCATCATACAGTGTGGGGGGGAGGGGAGAATGTACTGCGGGGGCATCATACAGTGTGGGGGGGAGGGGAGAATGTACTGCGGGGGCATCATACAGTGTGGGGGGGAGGGGAGAATGTACTGCGGGGGCATCATACAGTGTGGGGGGGGAGGGGAGAATGTACTGCGGGGGCATCATACAGTGTGGGGGGGGAGGGGAGAATGTACTGTGGGGGGGAGGGGAGAATGTACTGCGGGGGCATCATACAGTGTGTGGGAGGGGAGGGGAGAATGCACTGCGGGGGCATCATACAGTGTGTGGGAGGGGAGGGGAGAATGCACTGCGGGGGCATCATACAGTGTGTGGGGGGGAGGGGAGAATGTACTGCGGGGGCATCATACAGTGGGGGGGGGAGAATGTACTGCGGGGGCATCATACAGTGTGGGGGGGGGAGAATGTACTGCGGGGGCATCATACAGTGTGGGGGGGGAGGGGAGAATGTACTGCGGGGGCATCATACAGTGTGGGGGGGGGGAGAATGTACTGCGGGGGCATCATACAGTGTGGGGGGGGGAGAATGTACTGCGGGGGCATCATACAGTGTGGGGGGGGAGAATGTACTGCGGGGGCATCATACAGTGTGGGGGGGAGGGGAGAATGTACTGCGGGGGCATCATACAGTGTGGGGGGGGAATGTACTGCGGGGGCATCATACAGTGTGGGGGGGGGAATGTACTGCGGGGGCATCATACAGTGTGGGGGGGGGAATGTACTGCGGGGGCATCATACAGTGTGGGGGGGGGAATGTACTGCGGGGGCATTATACAGTGTGGGGGGGGGATGTACTGCGGGGGCATCATACAGTGTGGGGGGGAGGGGAGAATGTACTGCGGGGGCATCATACAGTGTGGGGGGGGGGAGAATGTACTGCGGGGGCATCATACAGTGTGGGGGGGGGGAGAATGTACTGCGGGGGCATCATACAGTGTGGGGGGGGAGAATGTACTGCGGGGGCATCATACAGTGTGGGGGGGGAGAATGTACTGCGGGGGCATCATACAGTGTGGGGGGGAGGGGAGAATGTACTGCGGGGGCATCATACAGTGTGTGGGGGGGGAGGGGAGAATGTACTGCGGGGGCATCATACAGTGTGTGGGGGGGGAGGGGAGAATGTACTGCGGTGGCATCATACAGTGTGGGGGGGGGGAATGTACTGCGGGGGCATCATACAGTGTGTGGGGGGGGAGAATGTACTGCGGGGGCATCATACAGTGTGTGGGGGGGGAGAATGTACTGCGGGGGCATTATGCAGTGTGGGGGGGGAGGGAAGAATGTACTGCGGGGGCATCATACAGTGTGGGGGTGGGGGAATGTACTGCGGGGGCATCATACAGTGTGGGGGTGGGGGAATGTACTGCGGGGGCATCATACAGTGTGGGGGGGAGGGGAGAATGTACTGCGGGGGCATCATACAGTGTGGGGGGGGAATGTACTGCGGGGGCATCATACAGTGTGGGGGGGGAATGTACTGCGGGGGCATTATACAGTGTGGGGGGGATGTACTGCGGGGGCATCATACAGTGTGGGGGGGGAGGGGAGAATGTACTGCGGGGGCATCATACAGTGTGGGGGGGGAGAATGTACTGCGGGGGCATCATACAGTGTGTGGGGGGGAGGGGAGAATGTACTGCGGGGGCATCATACAGTGTGGGGGGGGAGGGGAGAATGTACTGCGGGGGCATCATACAGTGTGGGGGGGGGGATGTACTGCGGGGGCATCATACAGTGTGGGGGGGGATGTACTGCGGGGGCATCATACAGTGTGGGGGGGGGAGGGGAGAATGTACTGCGGGGGCATCATACAGTGTGTGGGGGGGAGGGGAGAATGTACTGCGGGGGCATCATACAGTGTGTGGGGGGGGAGGGGAGAATGTACTGCGGGGGCATCATACAGTGTGTGGGGGGGGAGGGGAGAATGTACTGCGGTGGCATCATACAGTGTGGGGGGGGGGAATGTACTGCGGGGGCATCATACAGTGTGTGGGGGGGGAGAATGTACTGCGGGGGCATCATACAGTGTGTGGGGGGGAGAATGTACTGCGGGGGCATTATGCAGTGTGGGGGGGGAGGGAAGAATGTACTGCGGGGGCATCATACAGTGTGGGGGTGGGGGAATGTACTGCGGGGGCATCATACAGTGTGGGGGTGGGGGAATGTACTGCGGGGGCATCATACAGTGTGGGGGGGAGGGGAGAATGTACTGCGGGGGCATCATACAGTGTGGGGGGGGAATGTACTGCGGGGGCATCATACAGTGTGGGGGGGGAATGTACTGCGGGGGCATTATACAGTGTGGGGGGGATGTACTGCGGGGGCATCATACAGTGTGGGGGGGGAGGGGAGAATGTACTGCGGGGGCATCATACAGTGTGGGGGGGGAGAATGTACTGCGGGGGCATCATACAGTGTGTGGGGGGGAGGGGAGAATGTACTGCGGGGGCATCATACAGTGTGGGGGGGGAGGGGAGAATGTACTGCGGGGGCATCATACAGTGTGGGGGGGGGGAATGTACTGCGGGGGCATCATACAGTGTGGGGGGGGATGTACTGCGGGGGCATCATACAGTGTGGGGGGGGGAGGGGAGAATGTACTGCGGGGGCATCATACAGTGTGTGGGGGGAGGGGAGAATGTACTGCGGGGGCATCATACAGTGTGGGGGGGGAGGGGAGAATGTACTGCGGGGGCATCATACAGTGTGGGGGGGGGAGGGGAGAATGTACTGCGGGGGCATCATACAGTGTGGGGGGGGAGGGGAGAATGTACTGCGGGGGCATCATACAGTGTGGGGGGGGAGGGGAGAATGTACTGCGGGGGCATCATACAGTGTGGGGGGGGGGAGGGAAGAATGTACTGCGGGGGCATCATACAGTGGGGGGGGGGAATGTACTGCGGGGGCATCATACAGTGTGGGAGGGGAATGTACTGCGGGGGCATCATACAGTGTGGGGGGGGGGATGTACTGCGGGGGCATCATACAGTGTGGGGGGGAGGGGAGAATGTACTGCGGGGGCATCATACAGTGTGGGGGGGAGGGGGAGAATGTACTGCGGGGGCATCATACAGTGTGGGGGGGGGAGGGGAGAATGTACTGCGGGGGCATCATACAGTGTGGGGGGGGAGAATGTACTGCGGGGGCATCATACAGTGTGGGGGGGGGAGAATGTACTGCGGGGGCATCATACAGTGTGGGGGGGGAATGTACTGCGGGGGCATCATACAGTGTGGGGGGGGGAATGTACTGCGGGGGCATCATACAGTGGGGGGGGGGAGGGGAGAATGTACTGCGGGGCATCATACAGTGTGGGGGGGAGGGGGGAATGTACTGCGGGGGCATCATACAGTGTGGGGGGGAGGGGAGAATGTACTGCGGGGGCATCATACAGTGTGGGGGGGAGGGGAGAATGTACTGCGGGGGCATCATACAGTGTGGGGGGGAGGGGAGAATGTACTGCGGGGGCATCATACAGTGTGGGGGGGGGGAGAATGTACTGCGGGGGCATCATACAGTGTGGGGGGAGGGGAGAATGTACTGCGGGGGCATCATACAGTGTGGGGGGAGGGGAGAATGTACTGCGGGGGCATCATACAGTGTGGGGGGAGGGGAGAATGTACTGCGGGGGCATCATACAGTGTGGGGGGGGGAGGGGAGAATGTACTGCGGGGGCATCATACAGTGTGGGGGGGGGAGGGGAGAATGTACTGCGGGGGCATCATACAGTGTGGGGGGGGGAGGGGAGAATGTACTGCGGGGGCATCATACAGTGTGGGGGGGGAGGGGAGAATGTACTGCGGGGGCATCATACAGTGTGGGGGGGGGAGGGGAGAATGTACTGCGGGGGCATCATACAGTGTGGGGGGGGGAGGGGAGAATGTACTGCGGGGGCATCATACAGTGTGGGGGGGGGAGGGGAGAATGTACTGCAGGGGCATCATACAGTGTGGGGGGGAGGGGAGAATGTACTGAGGGGGCATCATACAGTGTGGGGGGGAGGGGAGAATGTACTGCGGGGGCATCATACAGTGTGGGGGGGAGGGGAGAATGTACTGCGGGGGCATCATACAGTGTGTGGGAGGGGAGGGGAGAATGCACTGCGGGGGCATCATACAGTGTCGGGGGGGGAGAATGTACTGCGGGGGCATCATACAGTGTGTGGGGGGGAGGGGAGAATGTACTGCGGGGGCATCATACAGTGTGGGGGAGGGGAGAATGTACTGCGGGGGCATCATACAGTGTGGGGGGGGGGATGTACTGCGGGGGCATCATACAGTGTGTGGGGGGGGGAGAATGTACTGCGGGGGGAGGGGAGAATGTACTGCGGGGGCATCATACAGTGTGGGGGGGGAGGGGAGAATGTACTGCGGGGGCATCATACAGTGTGGGGGGGGAGGGGAGAATGTACTGTGGGGGGGAGGGGAGAATGTACTGCGGGGGCATCATACAGTGCGTGGGGGGGAGGGGAGAATGCACTGCGGGGGCATCATACACTGTGTGGGAGGGGAGGGGAGAATGTACTGCGGGGGCATCATACAGTGTTGTGTGGGGGAGAATGTACTGCTGGGGCATCATACAGTGTGGGGGGGAGGGGAGAATGTACTGTGGGGGCATCATACTGTGTGTGGGGGGGAGGGGAGAATGTACTGCGGGGGCATCATACAGTGTGGGGGGAGGGGAGAATGTACTGCGGGGGCATCATACAGTGTGGGGGGGGAGGGGAGAATGTACTGCGGGGGCATCATACAGTGTGGGGGGGAGGGGAGAATGTACTGCGGGGGCATCATACAGTGTGGGGGGGAGGGGAGAATGTACTGCGGGGGCATCATACAGTGTGGGGGGGAGGGGAGAATGTACTGCGGGGGCATCATACAGTGTGGGGGGGGAGGGGAGAATGTACTGCGGGGGCATCATACAGTGTGGGGGGGAGGGGAGAATGTACTGTGGGGGGGAGGGGAGAATGTACTGCGGGGGCATCATACAGTGTGGGGGGGAGGGGAGAATGTACTGCGGGGGCATCATACAGTGTGGGGGGGAGGGGAGAATGTACTGCGGGGGCATCATACAGTGTGGGGGGGAGGGGAGAATGTACTGCGGGGGCATCATACAGTGTGGGGGGGGAGGGGAGAATGTACTGCGGGGGCATCATACAGTGTGGGGGGGAGGGGAGAATGTACTGTGGGGGGGAGGGGAGAATGTACTGCGGGGGCATCATACAGTGTGGGGGGGAGGGGAGAATGTACTGCGGGGGCATCATACAGTGTGGGGGGGAGGGGAGAATGTACTGCGGGGGCATCATACAGTGTGGGGGGGAGGGGAGAATGTACTGCGGGGGCATCATACAGTGTGGGGGGGGAGGGGAGAATGTACTGCGGGGGCATCATACAGTGTGGGGGGGAGGGGAGAATGTACTGTGGGGGGGATGGGAGAATGTACTGCGGGGGCATCATACAGTGTGTGGGAGGGGAGGGGAGAATGCACTGCGGGGGCATCATACAGTGTCGGGGGGGGAGAATGTACTGCGGGGGCATCATACAGTGTGTGGGAGGGGAGGGGAGAATGCACTGCGGGGGCATCATATAGTGTCGGGGGGGAGAATGTACTGCGGGGGCATCATACAGTGTGTGGGGGGGAGGGGAGAATGTACTGCGGGGGCATCATACAGTGTGGGGGAGGGGAGAATGTACTGCGGGGGCATCATACAGTGTGGGGGGGGGGATGTACTGCGGGGGCATCATACAGTGTGTGGGGGGGGAGAATGTACTGCGGGGGGAGGGGAGAATGTACTGCGGGGGCATCATACAGTGTGGGGGGGAGGGGAGAATGTACTGCGGGGGCATCATACAGTGTGGGGGGGAGGGGAGAATGTACTGCGGGGGCATCATACAGTGTGGGGGGGGAGGGGAGAATGTACTGTGGGGGGGAGGGGAGAATGTACTGCGGGGGCATCATACAGTGTGTGGGGGGAGGGGAGAATGCACTGCAGGGGCATCATACAGTGTTGTGTGGGGGGGAGAATGTACTGCGGGGGCATCATACAGTGTGGGGGGGAGGGGAGAATGTACTGTGGGGGCATCATACTGTGTGTGGGGGGGAGGGGAGAATGTACTGCGGGGGCATCATACAGTGTGGGGGGGGAGGGGAGAATGTACTGCGGGGGCATCATACAGTGTTGTGTGGGGGGAGAATGTACTGCGGGGGCATCATACAGTGTGGGGGGGAGGGGAGAATGTACTGTGGGGGCATCATACTGTGTGTGGGGGGGAGGGGAGAATGTACTGCGGGGGCATCATACAGTGTGGGGGGGAGGGGAGAATGTACTGCGGGGGCATCTTACAGTGTGGGGGGGAGGGGAGAATGTACTGTGGGGGGGGGGGAATGTACTGCGGGGGCATCATACAGTGTGGGGGGGGAGGGGAGAATGTACTGCGGGGGCATCATACAGTGTGGGGGGGGGAATGTACTGCGGGGGCATCATACAGTGTGGGGGGGAGGGGAGAATGTACTGCGGGGACATCATACAGTGTGTGTGGGGGGGGGAGAATGTACTGCGGGGGCATCATACAGTGTGGGGGGGAGGGGAGAATGTACTGCGGGGGCATCATACAGTGTGGGGGGGAGGGGAGAATGTACTGCGGGGGCATCATACAGTGTGGGGGGGAGGGGAGAATGTACTGCGGGGACATCATACAGTGTGTGTGGGGGGGGGAGAATGTACTGCGGGGGCATCATACAGTGTGGGGGGGAGGGGAGAATGTACTGCGGGGGCATCATACAGTGTGGGGGGGGGGGAGAATGTACTGCGGGGGCATCATACAGTGTGGGGGGGGGAATGTACTGCGGGGGCATCATACAGTGTGGGGGGGGGGAGAATGTACTGCGGGGGCATCATACAGTGTGGGGGGGGAATGTACTGCGGGGGCATCACAGTGTGGGGGGGGAGGGGAGAATGTACTGCGGGGGCATCATACAGTGTGGGGGGGGAGGGGAGAATGTACTGCGGGGGCATCATACAGTGTGGGGGGGGAGGGGAGAATGTACTGCGGGGGCATCATACAGTGTGTGGGGGGGAGGGGAGAATGTACTGCGGGGGCATCATACAGTGTGGGGGGGGGGAGAATGTACTGCGGGGGCATCATACAGTGTGTGTGGGGGGGGAATGTACTGCGGGGGCATCACAGTGTGGGGGGGGAGGGGAGAATGTACTGCGGGGGCATCATACAGTGTGGGGGGGGAGGGGAGAATGTACTGCGGGGGCATCATACAGTGTGTGGGGGGAGGGGAGAATGTACTGCGGGGGCATCATACAGTGTGGGGGGGGGAGAATGTACTGTGGGGGCATCATACAGTGTGGGGGGGAGGGGAGAATGTACTGCGGGGGCATCATACAGTGTGTGTGGGGGGGGGGAATGTACTGCGGGGGCATCATACAGTGTGGGGGGGGAGGGGAGAATGTACTGCGGGGGCATCATACAGTGTGGGGGGGGGGAATGTACTGCGGGGGCATCATACAGTGTGGGGGGGGGAGGGGAGAATGTACTGCGGGGGCATCATACAGTGTGGGGGGGGGAGAATGTACTGCGGGGGCATCATACAGTGTGTGGGGGGGAGGGGAGAATGTACTGCGGGGGCATCATACAGTGTGTGGGGGGGAGGGGAGAATGTACTGCGGGGGCATCATACAGTGTGTGGGGGGAGGGGAGAATGTACTGCGGGGGCATCATACAGTGTGTGGGGGAGGGGAGAATGTACTGCGGGGGCATCATACAGTGTGGGGGGGGAGGGGAGAATGTACTGCGGGGGCATCATACAGTGTGGGGGGGGAGGGGAGAATGTACTGCGGGGGCATCATACAGTGTGTGGGGGGGAGGGGAGAATGTACTGCGGGGGCATCATACAGTGTGTGGGGGGAGGGGAGAATTTACTGCGGGGGCATCATACAGTGTGGGGGGGAGGGGAGAATGTACTGCGGGGGCATCATACAGTGTGGGGGGGAGGGGAGAATGTACTGCGGGGGCATCATACAGTGTGGGGGGGAGGGGAGAATGTACTGCGGGGGCATCATACAGTGTGGGGGGGAGGGGAGAATGTACTGCTGGGGCATCATACAGTGTGGGGGGGAGGGGAGAATGTACTGCGGGGGCATCATACAGTGTGGAGGGTAGGGGAGAATGTACTGCGGGGGCATCATACAGTGTGGGGGGGAGGGGAGAATGTACTGCGGGGGCATCATACAGTGTGGGGGGGAGGGGAGAATGTACTGCGGGGGCATCATACAGTGTGGGGGGGAGGGGAGAATGTACTGCGGGGGCATCATACAGTGTGGGGGGGAGGGGAGAATGTACTGCGGGGCATCATACAGTGTGGGGGGGAGGGGAGAATGTACTGCGGGGGCATCATACAGTGTGGGGGGGAGGGGAGAATGTACTGCGGGGGCATCATACAGTGTGGGGGGGGGAGGGGAGAATGTACTGTGGGGGGAAGGGGAGAATGTACTGCGGGGGCATCATACTGTGTGGGGGGGGAGGGGAGAATGTACTGCGGGGTCATCATACTGTGTGGGGGGGGAGGGGAGAATGTACTGCGGGGTCATCATACTGTGTGGGGGGGGGAGGGGAGAATGTACTGCGGGGGCATCATACAGTGTGGGGGGGGGAGGGGAGAATGTACTGTGGGGGGAAGGGGAGAATGTACTGCGGGGGCATCATACTGTGTGGGGGGGAGGGGAGAATGTACTGCGGGGTCATCATACTGTGTGGGGGGGGGAGGGGAGAATGTACTGCGGGGGCATCATACAGTGTGGGGGGGAGGGGAGAATGTACTGCGGGGGCATCATACAGTGTGGGGGGGGAGGGGAGAATGTACTGCGGGGGCATCATACAGTGTGGGGGGGGAGGGGAGAATGTACTGCGGGGGCATCATACAGTGTGGGGGGGAGGGAAGAATGTACTGCGGGGGCATCATACAGTGTGGGGGGGGGAAGAATGTACTGCGGGGGCATCATACAGTGTGGGGGGGGAGGGAAGAATGTACTGCGGGGGCATCATACAGTGTGGGGGGGGGAAGAATGTACTGCGGGGGCATCATACAGTGTGTGGGGGGGAGGGGAGAATGTACTGCGGGGGCATCATACAGTGTGTGGGGGGAGGGGAGAATGTACTGCGGGGGCATCATACAGTGTGGGGGGGAGGGGAGAATGTACTGCGGGGGCATCATACAGTGTGGGGGGGAGGGGAGAATGTACTGCGGGGGCATCATACAGTGTGGGGGGGAGGGGAGAATGTACTGCGGGGGCATCATACAGTGTGGGGGGGAGGGGAGAATGTACTGCGGGGGCATCATACAGTGTGGGGGGGAGGGGAGAATGTACTGCGGGGGCATCATACAGTGTGGGGGGGAGGGGAGAATGTACTGCGGGGGCATCATACAGTGTGGGGGGGGAGGGGAGAATGTACTGCGGGGGCATCATACAGTGTGGGGGGGAGGGGAGAATGTACTGCGGGGGCATCATACAGTGTGGGGGGGAGGGGAGAATGTACTGCGGGGCATCATACAGTGTGGGGGGGAGGGGAGAATGTACTGCGGGGGCATCATACAGTGTGGGGGGGAGGGGAGAATGTACTGCGGGGGCATCATACAGTGTGGGGGGGGAGGGGAGAATGTACTGCGGGGGCATCATACAGTGTGGGGGGGGAGGGGAGAATGTACTGTGGGGGGGAGGGGAGAATGTACTGCGGGGGCATCATACTGTGTGGGGGGGAGGGGAGAATGTACTGCGTGGGCATCATACTGTGTGGGGGGGAGGGGAGAATGTACTGCGGGGGCATCATACAGTGTGGGGGGGAGGGGAGAATGTACTGCGGGGGCATCATACAGTGTGTGGGGGGGAGAATGTACTGCGGGGGCATCATACAGTGTGGGGGGGAGGGGAGAATGTACTGCGGGGGCATCATACAGTGTGGGGGGGAGGGGAGAATGTACTGCGGGGGCATCATACAGTGTGGGGGGGAGGGGAGAATGTACTGCGGGGGCATCATACAGTGTGGGGGGGAGAGGGAGAATGTACTGCGGGGGCATCATACAGTGTGGGGGGGAGGGGAGAATGTACTGCGGGGGCATCATACAGTGTGGGGGGGAGGGGAGAATGTACTGCGGGGGCATCATACAGTGTGGGGGGGAGGGGAGAATGTACTGCGGGGGCATCATACAGTGTGGGGGGGAGGGGAGAATGTACTGCGGGGGCATCATACAGTGTGGGGGGGAGGGGAGAATGTACTGCGGGGGCATCATACAGTGTGGGGGGAGGGGAGAATGTACTGCGGGGGCATCATACAGTGTGGGGGGGAGGGGAGAATGTACTGCGGGGGCATCATACAGTGTGGGGGGGAGGGGAGAATGTACTGCGGGGGCATCATACAGTGTGGGGGGGGAGGGGAGAATGTACTGCGGGGGCATCATACAGTGTGGGGGGGGGGAGAATGTACTGCGGGGGCATCATACAGTGTGGGGGGGAGGGGAGAATGTACTGCGGGGGCATCATACAGTGTGGGGGGGGAGGGGAGAATGTACTGCGGGGGCATCATACAGTGTGGGGGGGGGAGAATGTACTGCGGGGGCATCATACAGTGTGGGGGGGGAGGGGAGAATGTACTGCGGGGGCATCATACAGT
>NW_027368140.1:0-52011 GCF_046119375.1 Phyllobates terribilis
TTGAAGCTACTGACTGAATGAAAGGAGCTGGCATCTCACTCTCTTTGAATCTTCTTTATCATGCTAGGATTAGCAGGAAAAAGCAAAAAATTTCAGAATTGCACCTTGCAATGTGGAGATATTACTGTTTGTGCATTTACAATATTCATTGATTTTTGCCATTGAAAAACATGTTTTTCATATACCAGAAATGTTTGAAGCTACTGACTGAATGAAAGGAGCTGGCATCTCACTCTCTTTAAATCTTCTTTATCATGCTAGGATTAACAGGAAAAAGCTAAAAATTTCAGAATTGCACCGTGCAATGTGGAGATATTACTGTTTGTGCATTTACAATATTCATTGATTTTTGCCATTGAAAAACATGTTTTTCATATACCAGAAATGTTTGAAGCTACTGACTGAATGAAAGGAGCTGGCATCTCACTCTCTTTGAATCTTCTTTATCATGCTAGGACTAGCAGGAAAAAGCAAAAAATTTCAGAATTGCACCTTGCAATGTGGAGATATTACTGTCTGTGCATTTACAATATTCATTGATTTTTGCCATTGAAAAACATGTTTTTCATATACCAGAAATGTTTGAAGCTACTGACTGAATGAAAGGAGCTGGCATCTCACTCTCTTTGAATCTTCTTTATCATGCTAGGATTAACAGGAAAAAGCTAAAAATTTCAGAATTGCACCGTGCAATGTGGAGATATTACTGTTTGTGCATTTACAATATTCATTGATTTTTGCCATTGAAAAACATGTTTTTCATATACCAGAAATGTTTGAAGCTACTGACTGAATGAAAGGAGCTGGCATCTCACTCTCTTTGAATCTTCTTTATCATGCTAGGATTAGCAGGAAAAAGCAAAAAATTTCAGAATTGCACCTTGCAATGTGGAGATATTACTGTTTGTGCATTTACAATATTCATTGATTTTTGCCATTGAAAAACATGTTTTTCATATACCAGAAATGTTTGAAGCTACTGACTGAATGAAAGGAGCTGGCATCTCACTCTCTTTGAATCTTCTTTATCATGCTAGGATTAACAGGAAAAAGCAAAAAATTTCAGAATTGCACCTTGCAATGTGGAGATATTACTGTTTGTGCATTTACAATATTCATTGATTTTTGCCATTGAAAAACATGTTTTTCATATACCAGAAATGTTTGAAGCTACTGACTGAATGAAAGGAGCTGGCATCTCACTCTCTTTGAATCTTCTTTATCATGCTAGGATTAGCAGGAAAAAGCAAAAAATTTCAGAATTGCACCTTGCAATGTGGAGATATTACTGTTTGTGCATTTACAATATTCATTGATTTTTGCCATTGAAAAGCATGTTTTTCATATACCAGAAATGTTTGAAGCTACTGACTGAATGAAAGGAGCTGGCATCTCACTCTCTTTGAATCTTCTTTATCATGCTAGGATTAACAGGAAAAAGCAAAAAATTTCAGAATTGCACCTTGCAATGTGGAGATATTACTGTTTGTGCATTTACAATATTCATTGATTTTTGCCATTGAAAAACATGTTTTTCATATACCAGAAATGTTTGAAGCTACTGACAATGAAAGGAGCTGGCATCTCACTCTCTTTGAATCTTCTTTATCATGCTAGGATTAGCAGGAAAAAGCAAAAAATTTCAGAATTGCACCTTGCAATGTGGAGATATTACTGTTTGTGCATTTACAATATTCATTGATTTTTGCCATTGAAAAACATGTTTTTCATATACCAGAAATGTTTGAAGCTACTGACTGAATGAAAGGAGCTGGCATCTCACTCTCTTTGAATCTTCTTTATCATGCTAGGATTAACAGGAAAAAGCTAAAAATTTCAGAATTGCACCGTGCAATGTGGAGATATTACTGTTTGAGCATTTACAATATTCATTGATTTTTGCCATTGAAAAACATGTTTTTCATATACCAGAAATGTTTGAAGCTACTGACTGAATGAAAGGAGCTGGCATCTCACTCTCTTTGAATCTTCTTTATCATGCTAGGATTAGCAGGAAAAAGCAAAAAATTTCAGAATTGCACCTTGCAATGTGGAGATATTACTGTTTGTGCATTTACAATATTCATTGATTTTTGCCATTGAAAAACATGTTTTTCATATACCAGAAATGTTTGAAGCTACTGACTGAATGAAAGGAGCTGGCATCTCACTCTCTTTGAATCTTCTTTATCATGCTAGGATTAACAGGAAAAAGCAAAAAATTTCAGAATTGCACCTTGCAATGTGGAGATATTACTGTTTGTGCATTTACAATATTCATTGATTTTTGCCATTGAAAAACATGTTTTTCATATACCAGAAATGTTTGAAGCTACTGACTGAATGAAAGGAGCTGGCATCTCACTCTCTTTGAATCTTCTTTATCATGCTAGGATTAGCAGGAAAAAGCAAAAAATTTCAGAATTGCACCTTGCAATGTGGAGATATTACTGTTTGTGCATTTACAATATTCATTGATTTTTGCCTTTGAAAAACATGTTTTTCATATACCAGAAATGTTTGAAGCTACTGACTGAATGAAAGGAGCTGGCATCTCACTCTCTTTGAATCTTCTTTATCATGCTAGGATTAACAGGAAAAAGCAAAAAATTTCAGAATTGCACCGTGCAATGTGGAGATATTACTGTTTGTGCATTTACAATATTCATTGATTTTTGCCATTGAAAAACATGTTTTTCATATACCAGAAATGTTTGAAGCTACTGACTGAATGAAAGGAGCTGGCATCTCACTCTCTTTGAATCTTCTTTATCATGCTAGGATTAACAGGAAAAAGCTAAAAATTTCAGAATTGCACCGTGCAATGTGGAGATATTACTGTTTGTGCATTTACAATATTCATTGATTTTTGCCATTGAAAAACATGTTTTTCATATACCAGAAATGTTTGAAGCTAATGACTGAATGAAAGGAGCTGGCATCTCACTCTCTTTGAATCTTCTTTATCATGCTAGGATTAGCAGGAAAAAGCAAAAAATTTCAGAATTGCACCTTGCAATGTGGAGATATTACTGTTTGTGCATTTACAATATTCATTGATTTTTGCCATTGAAAAACATGTTTTTCATATACCAGAAATGTTTGAAGCTACTGACTGAATGAAAGGAGCTGGCATCTCACTCTCTTTGAATCTTCTTTATCATGCTAGGATTAACAGGAAAAAGCAAAAAATTTCAGAATTGCACCGTGCAATGTGGAGATATTACTGTTTGTGCATTTACAATATTCATTGATTTTTGCCATTGAAAAACATGTTTTTCATATACCAGAAATGTTTGAAGCTACTGACTGAATGAAAGGAGCTGGCATCTCACTCTCTTTGAATCTTCTTTATCATGCTAGGATTAGCAGGAAAAAGCAAAAAATTTCAGAATTGCACCTTGCAATGTGGAGATATTACTGTTTGTGCATTTACAATATTCATTGATTTTTGCCATTGAAAAACATGTTTTTCATATACCAGAAATGTTTGAAGCTACTGACTGAATGAAAGGAGCTGGCATCTCACTCTCTTTGAATCTTCTTTATCATGCTAGGATTAACAGGAAAAAGCAAAAAATTTCAGAATTGCACCTTGCAATGTGGAGATATTACTGTTTGTGCATTTACAATATTCATTGATTTTTGCCATTGAAAAACATGTTTTTCATATACCAGAAATGTTTGAAGCTACTGACTGAATGAAAGGAGCTGGCATCTCACTCTCTTTGAATCTTCTTTATCATGCTAGGATTAACAGGAAAAAGCTAAAAATTTCAGAATTGCACCGTGCAATGTGGAGATATTACTGTTTGTGCATTTACAATATTCATTGATTTTTGCCATTGAAAAACATGTTTTTCATATACCAGAAATGTTTGAAGCTACTGACTGAATGAAAGGAGCTGGCATCTCACTCTCTTTGAATCTTCTTTATCATGCTAGGATTAGCAGGAAAAAGCAAAAAATTTCAGAATTGCACCTTGCAATGTGGAGATATTACTGTTTGTGCATTTACAATATTCATTGATTTTTGCCATTGAAAAACATGTTTTTCATATACCAGAAATGTTTGAAGCTACTGACTGATTGAAAGGAGCTGGCATCTCACTCTCTTTGAATCTTCTTTATCATGCTAGGATTAACAGGAAAAAGCTAAAAATTTCAGAATTGCACCGTGCAATGTGGAGATATTACTGTTTGTGCATTTACAATATTCATTGATTTTTGCCATTGAAAAACATGTTTTTCATATACCAGAAATGTTTGAAGCTACTGACTGAATGAAAGGAGCTGGCATCTCACTCTCTTTGAATCTTCTTTATCATGCTAGGATTAGCAGGAAAAAGCAAAAAATTTCAGAATTGCACCTTGCAATGTGGAGATATTACTGTTTGTGCATTTACAATATTCATTGATTTTTGCCATTGAAAAACATGTTTTTCATATACCAGAAATGTTTGAAGCTACTGACTGAATGAAAGGAGCTGGCATCTCACTCTCTTTGAATCTTCTTTATCATGCTAGGATTAACAGGAAAAAGCTAAAAATTTCAGAATTGCACCGTGCAATGTGGAGATATTACTGTTTGTGCATTTACAATATTCATTGATTTTTGCCATTGAAAAACATGTTTTTCATATACCAGAAATGTTTGAAGCTACTGACTGAATGAAAGGAGCTGGCATCTCACTCTCTTTGAATCTTCTTTATCATGCTAGGATTAGCAGGAAAAAGCAAAAAATTTCAGAATTGCACCTTGCAATGTGGAGATATTACTGTTTGTGCATTTACAATATTCATTGATTTTTGCCATTGAAAAACATGCTTTTCATATACCAGAAATGTTTGAAGCTACTGACTGAATGAAAGGAGCTGGCATCTCACTCTCTTTGAATCTTCTTTATCATGCTAGGATTAACAGGAAAAAGCTAAAAATTTCAGAATTGCACCGTGCAATGTGGAGATATTACTGTTTGTGCATTTACAATATTCATTGATTTTTCCCATTGAAAAACATGTTTTTCATATACCAGAAATGTTTGAAGCTACTGACTGAATGAAAGGAGCTGGCATCTCACTCTCTTTGAATCTTCTTTATCATGCTAGGATTAGCAGGAAAAAGCAAAAAATTTCAGAATTGCACCTTGCAATGTGGAGATATTACTGTTTGTGCATTTACAATATTCATTGATTTTTGCCATTGAAAAACATGTTTTTCATATACCAGAAATGTTTGAAGCTACTGACTGAATGAAAGGAGCTGGCATCTCACTCTCTTTGAATCTTCTTTATCATGCTAGGATTAACAGGAAAAAGCAAAAAATTTCAGAATTGCACCTTGCAATGTGGAGATATTACTGTTTGTGCATTTACAATATTCATTGATTTTTGCCATTGAAAAACATGTTTTTCATATACCAGAAATGTTTGAAGCTACTGACTGAATGAAAGGAGCTGGCATCTCACTCTCTTTGAATCTTCTTTATCATGCTAGGATTAGCAGGAAAAAGCAAAAAATTTCAGAATTGCACCTTGCAATGTGGAGATATTACTGTTTGTGCATTTACAATATTCATTGATTTTTGCCATTGAAAAACATGTTTTTCATATACCAGAAATGTTTGAAGCTACTGACTGAATGAAAGGAGCTGGCATCTCACTCTCTTTGAATCTTCTTTATCATGCTAGGATTAACAGGAAAAAGCTAAAAATTTCAGAATTGCACCGTGCAATGTGGAGATATTACTGTTTGAGCATTTACAATATTCATTGATTTTTGCCATTGAAAAACATGTTTTTCATATACCAGAAATGTTTGAAGCTACTGACTGAATTAAAGGAGCTGGCATCTCACTCTCTTTGAATCTTCTTTATCATGCTAGGATTAGCAGGAAAAAGCAAAAAATTTCAGAATTGCACCTTGCAATGTGGAGATATTACTGTTTGTGCATTTACAATATTCATTGATTTTTGCCATTGAAAAACATGTTTTTCATATACCAGAAATGTTTGAAGCTACTGACTGAATGAAAGGAGCTGGCATCTCACTCTCTTTGAATCTTCTTTATCATGCTAGGATTAACAGGAAAAAGCAAAAAATTTCAGAATTGCACCTTGCAATGTGGAGATATTACTGTTTGTGCATTTACAATATTCATTGATTTTTGCCATTGAAAAACATGTTTTTCATATACCAGAAATGTTTGAAGCTACTGACTGAATGAAAGGAGCTGGCATCTCACTCTCTTTGAATCTTCTTTATCATGCTAGGATTAACAGGAAAAAGCTAAAAATTTCAGAATTGCACCGTGCAATGTGGAGATATTACTGTTTGTGCATTTACAATATTCATTGATTTTTGCCATTGAAAAACATGTTTTTCATATACCAGAAATGTTTGAAGCTACTGACTGAATGAAAGGAGCTGGCATCTCACTCTCTTTGAATCTTCTTTATCATGCTAGGATTAGCAGGAAAAAGCAAAAAATTTCAGAATTGCACCTTGCAATGTGGAGATATTACTGTTTGTGCATTTACAATATTCATTGATTTTTGCCATTGAAAAACATGTTTTTCATATACCAGAAATGTTTGAAGCTACTGACTGAATGAAAGGAGCTGGCATCTCACTCTCTTTGAATCTTCTTTATCATGCTAGGATTAACAGGAAAAAGCTAAAAATTTCAGAATTGCACCGTGCAATGTGGAGATATTACTGTTTGTGCATTTACAATATTCATTGATTTTTGCCATTGAAAAACATGTTTTTCATATACCAGAAATGTTTGAAGCTACTGACTGAATGAAAGGAGCTGGCATCTCACTCTCTTTGAATCTTCTTTATCATGCTAGGATTAGCAGGAAAAAGCAAAAAATTTCAGAATTGCACCTTGCAATGTGGAGATATTACTGTTTGTGCATTTACAATATTCATTGATTTTTGCCATTGAAAAACATGTTTTTCATATACCAGAAATGTTTGAAGCTACTGACTGAATGAAAGGAGCTGGCATCTCACTCTCTTTGAATCTTCTTTATCATGCTAGGATTAACAGGAAAAAGCAAAAAATTTCAGAATTGCACCTTGCAATGTGGAGATATTACTGTTTGTGCATTTACAATATTCATTGATTTTTGCCATTGAAAAACATGTTTTTCATATACCAGAAATGTTTGAAGCTACTGACTGAATGAAAGGAGCTGGCATCTCACTCTGAATCTTCTTTATCATGCTAGGATTAACAGGAAAAAGCTAAAAATTTCAGAATTGCACCGTGCAATGTGGAGATATTACTGTTTGTGCATTTACAATATTCATTGATTTTTGCCATTGAAAAACATGTTTTTCATATACCAGAAATGTTTGAAGCTACTGACTGAATGAAAGGAGCTGGCATCTCACTCTCTTTGAATCTTCTTTATCATGCTAGGATTAGCAGGAAAAAGCAAAAAATTTCAGAATTGCACCTTGCAATGTGGAGATATTACTGTTTGTGCATTTACAATATTCATTGATTTTTGCCATTGAAAAACATGTTTTTCATATACCAGAAATGTTTGAAGCTACTGACTGAATGAAAGGAGCTGGCATCTCACTCTCTTTGAATCTTCTTTATCATGCTAGGATTAACAGGAAAAAGCAAAAAATTTCAGAATTGCACCTTGCAATGTGGAGATATTACTGTTTGTGCATTTACAATATTCATTGATTTTTGCCATTGAAAAACATGTTTTTCATATACCAGAAATGTTTGAAGCTACTGACTGAATGAAAGGAGCTGGCATCTCACTCTCTTTGAATCTTCTTTATCATGCTAGGATTAGCAGGAAAAAGCAAAAAATTTCAGAATTGCACCTTGCAATGTGGAGATATTACTGTTTGTGCATTTACAATATTCATTGATTTTTGCCATTGAAAAACATGTTTTTCATATACCAGAAATGTTTGAAGCTACTGACTGAATGAAAGGAGCTGGCATCTCACTCTCTTTGAATCTTCTTTATCATGCTAGGATTAACAGGAAAAAGCTAAAAATTTCAGAATTGCACCGTGCAATGTGGAGATATTACTGTTTGTGCATTTACAATATTCATTGATTTTTGCCATTGAAAAACATGTTTTTCATATACCAGAAATGTTTGAAGCTACTGACTGAATGAAAGGAGCTGGCATCTCACTCTCTTTGAATCTTCTTTATCATGCTAGGATTAGCAGGAAAAAGCAAAAAATTTCAGAATTGCACCTTGCAATGTGGAGATATTACTGTTTGTGCATTTACAATATTCATTGATTTTTGCCATTGAAAAACATGTTTTTCATATACCAGAAATGTTTGAAGATACTGACTGAATGAAAGGAGCTGGCATCTCACTCTCTTTGAATCTTCTTTATCATGCTAGGATTAACAGGAAAAAGCAAAAAATTTCAGAATTGCACCTTGCAATGTGGAGATATTACTGTTTGTGCATTTACAATATTCATTGATTTTTGCCATTGAAAAACATGTTTTTCATATACCAGAAATGTTTGAAGCTACTGACTGAATGAAAGGAGCTGGCATCTCACTCTCTTTGAATCTTCTTTATCATGCTAGGATTAACAGGAAAAAGCTAAAAATTTCAGAATTGCACTGTGCAATGTGGAGATATTACTGTTTGTGCATTTACAATATTATTGATTTTTGCCATTGAAAAACATGTTTTTCATATACCAGAAATGTTTGAAGCTACTGACTGAATGAAAGGAGCTGGCATCTCACTCTCTTTGAATCTTCTTTATCATGCTAGGATTAGCAGGGAAAAAGCAAAAAATTTCAGAATTGCACCTTGCAATGTGGAGATATTACTGTTTGTGCATTTACAATATTCATTGATTTTTGCCATTGAAAAACATGTTTTTCATATACCAGAAATGTTTGAAGCTACTGACTGAATGAAAGGAGCTGGCATCTCACTCTCTTTGAATCTTCTTTATCATGCTAGGATTAACAGGAAAAAGCTAAAAATTTCAGGAATTGCACCGTGCAATGTGGAGATATTACTGTTTGTGCATTTACAATATTCATTGATTTTTGCCATTGAAAAACATGTTTTTCATATACCAGAAATGTTTGAAGCTACTGACTGAATGAAAGGAGCTGGCATCTCACTCTCTTTGAATCTTCTTTATCATGCTAGGATTAGCAGGAAAAAGCAAAAAATTTCAGAATTGCACCTTGCAATGTGGAGATATTACTGTTTGTGCATTTACAATATTCATTGATTTTTGCCATTGAAAAACATGTTTTCATATACCAGAAATGTTTGAAGCTACTGACTGAATGAAAGGAGCTGGCATCTCACTCTCTTTGAATCTTCTTTATCATGCTAGGATTAACAGGAAAAAGCTAAAAATTTCAGAATTGCACCGTGCAATGTGGAGATATTACTGTTTGTGCATTTACAATATTCATTGATTTTTGCCATTGAAAAACATGTTTTTCATATACCAGAAATGTTTGAAGCTACTGACTGAATGAAAGGAGCTGGCATCTCACTCTCTTTGAATCTTCTTTATCATGCTAGGATTAGCAGGAAAAAGCAAAAAATTTCAGAATTGCACCTTGCAATGTGGAGATATTACTGTTTGTGCATTTACAATATTCATTGATTTTTGCCATTGAAAAACATGTTTTTCATATACCAGAAATGTTTGAAGCTACTGACTGAATGAAAGGAGCTGGCATCTCACTCTCTTTGAATCTTCTTTATCATGCTAGGATTAACAGGAAAAAGCTAAAAATTTCAGAATTGCACCGTGCAATGTGGAGATATTACTGTTTGTGCATTTACAATATTCATTGATTTTTGCCATTGAAAAACATGTTTTTCATATACCAGAAATGTTTGAAGCTACTGACTGAATGAAAGGAGCTGGCATCTCACTCTCTTTGAATCTTCTTTATCATGCTAGGATTAACAGGAAAAAGCAAAAAATTTCAGAATTGCACCTTGCAATGTGGAGATATTACTGTTTGTGCATTTACAATATTCATTGATTTTTGCCATTGAAAAACATGTTTTTCATATACCAGAAATGTTTGAAGCTACTGACTGAATGAAAGGAGCTGGCATCTCACTCTCTTTGAATCTTTATCATGCTAGGATTAACAGGAAAAAGCTAAAAATTTCAGAATTGCACCGTGCAATGTGGAGATATTACTGTTTGTGCATTTACAATATTCATTGATTTTTGCCATTGAAAAACATGTTTTTCATATACCAGAAATGTTTGAAGCTACTGACTGAATGAAAGGAGCTGGCATCTCACTCTCTTTGAATCTTCTTTATCATGCTAGGATTAGCAGGAAAAAGCAAAAAATTTCAGAATTGCACCTTGCAATGTGGAGATATTACTGTTTGTGCATTTACAATATTCATTGATTTTTGCCATTGAAAAACATGTTTTTCATATACCAGAAATGTTTGAAGCTACTGACTGAATGAAAGGAGCTGGCATCTCACTCTCTTTGAATCTTCTTTATCATGCTAGGATTAACAGGAAAAAGCTAAAAATTTCAGAATTGCACCTTGCAATGTGGAGATATTACTGTTTGTGCATTTACAATATTCATTGATTTTTGCCATTGAAAAACATGTTTTTCATATACCAGAAATGTTTGAAGCTACTGACTGAATGAAAGGAGCTGGCATCTCACTCTCTTTGAATCTTCTTTATCATGCTAGGATTAGCAGGAAAAAGCAAAAAATTTCAGAATTGCACCTTGCAATGTGGAGATATTACTGTTTGTGCATTTACAATATTCATTGATTTTTGCCATTGAAAAACATGTTTTTCATATACCAGAAATGTTTGAAGCTACTGACTGAATGAAAGGAGCTGGCATCTCACTCTCTTTGAATCTTCTTTATCATGCTAGGATTAACAGGAAAAAGCAAAAAATTTCAGAATTGCACCTTGCAATGTGGAGATATTACTGTTTGTGCATTTACAATATTCATTGATTTTTGCCATTGAAAAACATGTTTTTCATATACCAGAAATGTTTGAAGCTACTGACTGAATGAAAGGAGCTGGCATCTCACTCTCTTTGAATCTTCTTTATCATGCTAGGATTAACAGGAAAAAGCTAAAAATTTCAGAATTGCACCGTGCAATGTGGAGATTTTACTGTTTGTGCATTTACAATATTCATTGATTTTTGCCATTGAAAAACATGTTTTTCATATACCAGAAATGTTTGAAGCTACTGACTGAATGAAAGGAGCTGGCATCTCACTCTCTTTGAATCTTCTTTATCATGCTAGGATTAGCAGGAAAAAGCAAAAAATTTCAGAATTGCACCTTGCAATGTGGAGATATTACTGTTTGTGCATTTACAATATTCATTGATTTTTGCCATTGAAAAACATGTTTTTCATATACCAGAAATGTTTGAAGCTACTGACTGAATGAAAGGAGCTGGCATCTCACTCTCTTTGAATCTTCTTTATCATGCTAGGATTAACAGGAAAAAGCTAAAAATTTCAGAATTGCACCGTGCAATGTGGAGATATTACTGTTTGTGCATTTACAATATTCATTGATTTTTGCCATTGAAAAACATGTTTTTCATATACCAGAAATGTTTGAAGCTACTGACTGAATGAAAGGAGCTGGCATCTCACTCTCTTTGAATCTTCTTTATCATGCTAGGATTAGCAGGAAAAAGCAAAAAATTTCAGAATTGCACCTTGCAATGTGGAGATATTACTGTTTGTGCATTTACAATATTCATTGATTTTTGCCATTGAAAAACATGTTTTTCATATACCAGAAATGTTTGAAGCTACTGACTGAATGAAAGGAGCTGGCATCTCACTCTCTTTGAATCTTCTTTATCATGCTAGGATTAACAGGAAAAAGCTAAAAATTTCAGAATTGCACCTTGCAATGTGAAGATATTACTGTTTGTGCATTTACAATATTCATTGATTTTTGCCATTGAAAAACATGTTTTTCATATACCAGAAATGTTTGAAGCTACTGACTGAATGAAAGGAGCTGGCATCTCACTCTCTTTGAATCTTCTTTATCATGCTAGGATTAACAGGAAAAAGCTAAAAATTTCAGAATTGCACCGTGCAATGTGGAGATATTACTGTTTGTGCATTTACAATATTCATTGATTTTTGCCATTGAAAAACATGTTTTTCATATACCAGAAATGTTTGAAGCTAATGACTGAATGAAAGGAGCTGGCATCTCACTCTCTTTGAATCTTCTTTATCATGCTAGGATTAACAGGAAAAAGCTAAAAATTTCAGAATTGCACCGTGCAATGTGGAGATATTACTGTTTGTGCATTTACAATATTCATTGATTTTTGCCATTGAAAAACATGTTTTTCATATACCAGAAATGTTTGAAGCTACTGACTGAATGAAAGGAGCTGGCATCTCACTCTCTTTGAATCTTCTTTATCATGCTAGGATTAGCAGGAAAAAGCAAAAAATTTCAGAATTGCACCTTGCAATGTGGAGATATTACTGTTTGTGCATTTACAATATTCATTGATTTTTGCCATTGAAAAACATGTTTTTCATATACCAGAAATGTTTGAAGCTACTGACTGAATGAAAGGAGCTGGCATCTCACTCTCTTTGAATCTTCCTTATCATGCTAGGATTAACAGGAAAAAGCAAAAAATTTCAGAATTGCACCTTGCAATGTGGAGATATTACTGTTTGTGCATTTACAATATTCATTGATTTTTGCCATTGAAAAACATGTTTTTCATATACCAGAAATGTTTGAAGCTACTGACTGAATGAAAGGAGCTGGCATCTCACTCTCTTTGAATCTTCTTTATCATGCTAGGATTAGCAGGAAAAAGCAAAAAATTTCAGAATTGCACCTTGCAATGTGGAGATATTACTGTTTGTGCATTTACAATATTCATTGATTTTTGCCATTGAAAAACATGTTTTTCATATACCAGAAATGTTTGAAGCTACTGACTGAATGAAAGGAGCTGGCATCTCACTCTCTTTGAATCTTCTTTATCATGCTAGGATTAACAGGAAAAAGCAAAAAATTTCAGAATTGCACCTTGCAATGTGGAGATATTACTGTTTGTGCATTTACAATATTCATTGATTTTTGCCATTGAAAAACATGTTTTTCATATACCAGAAATGTTTGAAGCTACTGACTGAATGAAACGAGCTGGCATCTCACTCTCTTTGAATCTTCTTTATCATGCTAGGATTAACAGGAAAAAGCTAAAAATTTCAGAATTGCACCGTGCAATGTGGAGATATTACTGTTTGTGCATTTACAATATTCATTGATTTTTGCCATTGAAAAACATGTTTTTCATATACCAGAAATGTTTGAAGCTACTGACTGAATGAAAGGAGCTGGCATCTCACTCTCTTTGAATCTTCTTTATCATGCTAGGATTAGCAGGAAAAAGCAAAAAATTTCAGAATTGCACCTTGCAATGTGGAGATATTACTGTTTGTGCATTTACAATATTCATTGATTTTTGCCATTGAAAAACATGTTTTTCATATACCAGAAATGTTTGAAGCTACTGACTGAATGAAAGGAGCTGGCATCTCACTCTCTTTGAATCTTCTTTATCATGCTAGGATTAACAGGAAAAAGCTAAAAATTTCAGAATTGCACCGTGCAATGTGGAGATATTACTGTTTGTGCATTTACAATATTCATTGATTTTTGCCATTGAAAAACATGTTTTTCATATACCAGAAATGTTTGAAGCTACTGACTGAATGAAAGGAGCTGGCATCTCACTCTCTTTGAATCTTCTTTATCATGCTAGGATTAGCAGGAAAAAGCAAAAAATTTCAGAATTGCACCTTGCAATGTGGAGATATTACTGTTTGTGCATTTACAATATTCATTGATTTTTGCCATTGAAAAACATGTTTTTCATATACCAGAAATGTTTGAAGCTACTGACTGAATGAAAGGAGCTGGCATCTCACTCTCTTTGAATCTTCTTTATCATGCTAGGATTAACAGGAAAAAGCAAAAAATTTCAGAATTGCACCTTGCAATGTGAAGATATTAATGTTTGTGCATTTACAATATTCATTGATTTTTGCCATTGAAAAACATGTTTTTCATTTACCAGAAATGTTTGAAGCTACTGACTGAATGAAAGGAGCTGGCATCTCACTCTCTTTGAATCTTCTTTATCATGCTAGGATTAACAGGAAAAAGCTAAAAATTTCAGAATTGCACCGTGCAATGTGGAGATATTACTGTTTGTGCATTTACAATATTCATTGATTTTTGCCATTGAAAAACATGTTTTTCATATACCAGAAATGTTTGAAGCTAATGACTGAATGAAAGGAGCTGGCATCTCACTCTCTTTGAATCTTCTTTATCATGCTAGGATTAACAGGAAAAAGCTAAAAATTTCAGAATTGCACCGTGCAATGTGGAGATATTACTGTTTGTGCATTTACAATATTCATAGATTTTTGCCATTGAAAAACATGTTTTTCATATACCAGAAATGTTTGAAGCTACTGACTGAATGACAGGAGCTGGCATCTCACTCTCTTTGAATCTTCTTTATCATGCTAGGATTAGCAGGAAAAAGCAAAAAATTTCAGAATTGCACCTTGCAATGTGGAGATATTACTGTTTGTGCATTTACAATATTCATTGATTTTTGCCATTGAAAAACATGTTTTTCATATACCAGAAATGTTTGAAGCTACTGACTGAATGAAAGGAGCTGGCATCTCACTCTCTTTGAATCTTCTTTATCATGCTAGGATTAACAGGAAAAAGCTAAAAATTTCAGAATTGCACCGTGCAATGTGGAGATATTACTGTTTGTGCATTTACAATATTCATTGATTTTTGCCATTGAAAAACATGTTTTTCATATACCAGAAATGTTTGAAGCTACTGACTGAATGAAAGGAGCTGGCATCTCACTCTCTTTGAATCTTCTTTATCATGCTAGGATTAGCAGGAAAAAGCAAAAAATTTCAGAATTGCACCTTGCAATGTGGAGATATTACTGTTTGTGCATTTACAATATTCATTGATTTTTGCCATTGAAAAACATGTTTTTCATATACCAGAAATATTTGAAGCTACTGACTGAATGAAAGGAGCTGGCATCTCACTCTCTTTGAATCTTCTTTATCATGCTAGGATTAACAGGAAAAAGCAAAAAATTTCAGAATTGCACCTTGCAATGTGGAGATATTACTGTTTGTGCATTTACAATATTCATTGATTTTTGCCATTGAAAAACATGTTTTTCATATACCAGAAATGTTTGAAGCTACTGACTGAATGAAAGGAGCTGGCATCTCACTCTCTTTGAATCTTTATCATGCTAGGATTAACAGGAAAAAGCTAAAAATTTCAGAATTGCACCTTGCAATGTGGAGATATTACTGTTTGTGCATTTACAATATTCATTGATTTTTGCCATTGAAAAACATGTTTTTCATATACCAGAAATGTTTGAAGCTACTGACTGAATGAAAGGAGCTGGCATCTCACTCTCTTTGAATCTTCTTTATCATGCTAGGATTAGCAGGAAAAAGCAAAAAATTTCAGAATTGCACCTTGCAATGTGGAGATATTACTGTTTGTGCATTTACAATATTCATTGATTTTTGCCATTGAAAAACATGTTTTTCATATACCAGAAATGTTTGAAGCTACTGACTGAATGAAAGGAGCTGGCATCTCACTCTCTTTGAATCTTCTTTATCATGCTAGGATTAACAGGAAAAAGCTAAAAATTTCAGAATTGCACCGTGCAATGTGGAGATATTACTGTTTGTGCATTTACAATATTCATTGATTTTTGCCATTGAAAAACATGTTTTTCATATACCAGAAATGTTTGAAGCTACTGACTGAATGAAAGGAGCTGGCATCTCACTCTCTTTGAATCTTCTTTATCATGCTAGGATTAACAGGAAAAAGCTAAAAATTTCAGAATTGCACCGTGCAATGTGGAGATATTACTGTTTGTGCATTTACAATATTCATTGATTTTTGCCATTGAAAAACATGTTTTTCATATACCAGAAATGTTTGAAGCTACTGACTGAATGAAAGGAGCTGGCATCTCACTCTCTTTGAATCTTCTTTATCATGCTAGGATTAGCAGGAAAAAGCAAAAAATTTCAGAATTGCACCTTGCAATGTGGAGATATTACTGTTTGTGCATTTACAATATTCATTGATTTTTGCCATTGAAAAACATGTTTTTCATATACCAGAAATGTTTGAAGCTACTGACTGAATGAAAGGAGCTGGCATCTCACTCTCTTTGAATCTTCTTTATCATGCTAGGATTAACAGGAAAAAGCAAAAAATTTCAGAATTGCACCTTGCAATGTGAAGATATTACTGTTTGTGCATTTACAATATTCATTGATTTTTGCCATTGAAAAACATGTTTTTCATATACCAGAAATGTTTGAAGCTACTGACTGAATGAAAGGAGCTGGCATCTCACTCTCTTTGAATCTTCTTTATCATGCTAGGATTAACTGGAAAAAGCTAAAAATTTCAGAATTGCACCGTGCAATGTGGAGATATTACTGTTTGTGCATTTACAATATTCATTGATTTTTGCCATTGAAAAACATGTTTTTCATATACCAGAAATGTTTGAAGCTAATGACTGAATGAAAGGAGCTGGCATCTCACTCTCTTTGAATCTTCTTTATCATGCTAGGATTAACAGGAAAAAGCTAAAAATTTCAGAATTGCACCGTGCAATGTGGAGATATTACTGTTTGTGCATTTACAATATTCATTGATTTTTGCCATTGAAAAACATGTTTTTCATATACCAGAAATGTTTGAAGCTACTGACTGAATGAAAGGAGCTGGCATCTCACTCTCTTTGAATCTTCTTTATCATGCTAGGATTAGCAGGAAAAAGCAAAAAATTTCAGAATTGCACCTTGCAATGTGGAGATATTACTGTTTGTGCATTTACAATATTCATTGATTTTTGCCATTGAAAAACATGTTTTTCATATACCAGAAATGTTTGAAGCTACTGACTGAATGAAAGGAGCTGGCATCTCACTCTCTTTGAATCTTCTTTATCATGCTAGGATTAACAGGAAAAAGCTAAAAATTTCAGAATTCCACCGTGCAATGAGGAGATATTACTGTTTGTGCATTTACAATATTCATTGATTTTTGCCATTGAAAAACATGTTTTTCATATACCAGAAATGTTTGAAGCTACTGACTGAATGAAAGGAGCTGGCATCTCACTCTCTTTGAATCTTCTTTATCATGCTAGGATTAGCAGGAAAAAGCAAAAAATTTCAGAATTGCACCTTGCAATGTGGAGATATTACTGTTTGTGCATTTACAATATTCATTGATTTTTGCCATTGAAAAAGATGTTTTTCATATACCAGAAATGTATGAAGCTACTGACTGAATGAAAGGAGCTGGCATCTCACTCTCTTTGAATCTTCTTTATCATGCTAGGATTAACAGGAAAAAGCTAAAAATTTCAGAATTGCACCGTGCAATGTGGAGATATTACTGTTTGTGCATTTACAATATTCATTGATTTTTGCCATTGAAAAACATGTTTTTCATATACCAGAAATGTTTGAAGCTACTGACTGAATGAAAGGAGCTGGCATCTCACTCTCTTTGAATCTTCTTTATCATGCTAGGATTAACAGGAAAAAGCTAAAAATTTCAGAATTGCACCGTGCAATGTGGAGATATTACTGTTTGTGCATTTACAATATTCATTGATTTTTGCCATTGAAAAACATGTTTTTCATATACCAGAAATGTTTGAAGCTACTGACTGAATGAAAGGAGCTGGCATCTCACTCTCTTTGAATCTTCTTTATCATGCTAGGATTAGCAGGAAAAAGCAAAAAATTTCAGAATTGCACCTTGCAATGTGGAGATATTACTGTTTGTGCATTTACAATATTCATTGATTTTTGCCATTGAAAAACATGTTTTTCATATACCAGAAATGTTTGAAGCTACTGACTGAATGAAAGGAGCTGGCATCTCACTCTCTTTGAATCTTCTTTATCATGCTAGGATTAACAGGAAAAAGCAAAAAATTTCAGAATTGCACCTTGCAATGTGAAGATATTACTGTTTGTGCATTTACAATATTCATTGATTTTTGCCATTGAAAAACATGTTTTTCATATACCAGAAATGTTTGAAGCTACTGACTGAATGAAAGGAGCTGGCATCTCACTCTCTTTGAATCTTCTTTATCATGCTAGGATTAACTGGAAAAAGCTAAAAATTTCAGAATTGCACCGTGCAATGTGGAGATATTACTGTTTGTGCATTTACAATATTCATTGATTTTTGCCATTGAAAAACATGTTTTTCATATACCAGAAATGTTTGAAGCTAATGACTGAATGAAAGGAGCTGGCATCTCACTCTCTTTGAATCTTCTTTATCATGCTAGGATTAACAGGAAAAAGCTAAAAATTTCAGAATTGCACCGTGCAATGTGGAGATATTACTGTTTGTGCATTTACAATATTCATTGATTTTTGCCATTGAAAAACATGTTTTTCATATACCAGAAATGTTTGAAGCTACTGACTGAATGAAAGGAGCTGGCATCTCACTCTCTTTGAATCTTCTTTATCATGCTAGGATTAGCAGGAAAAAGCAAAAAATTTCAGAATTGCACCTTGCAATGTGGAGATATTACTGTTTGTGCATTTACAATATTCATTGATTTTTGCCATTGAAAAACATGTTTTTCATATACCAGAAATGTTTGAAGCTACTGACTGAATGAAAGGAGCTGGCATCTCACTCTCTTTGAATCTTCTTTATCATGCTAGGATTAACAGGAAAAAGCTAAAAATTTCAGAATTCCACCGTGCAATGAGGAGATATTACTGTTTGTGCATTTACAATATTCATTGATTTTTGCCATTGAAAAACATGTTTTTCATATACCAGAAATGTTTGAAGCTACTGACTGAATGAAAGGAGCTGGCATCTCACTCTCTTTGAATCTTCTTTATCATGCTAGGATTAGCAGGAAAAAGCAAAAAATTTCAGAATTGCACCTTGCAATGTGGAGATATTACTGTTTGTGCATTTACAATATTCATTGATTTTTGCCATTGAAAAAGATGTTTTTCATATACCAGAAATGTATGAAGCTACTGACTGAATGAAAGGAGCTGGCATCTCACTCTCTTTGAATCTTCTTTATCATGCTAGGATTAACAGGAAAAAGCTAAAAATTTCAGAATTGCACCGTGCAATGTGGAGATATTACTGTTTGTGCATTTACAATATTCATTGATTTTTGCCATTGAAAAACATGTTTTTCATATACCAGAAATGTTTGAAGCTACTGACTGAATGAAAGGAGCTGGCATCTCACTCTCTTTGAATCTTCTTTATCATGCTAGGATTAGCAGGAAAAAGCAAAAAATTTCAGAATTGCACCTTGCAATGTGGAGATATTACTGTTTGTGCATTTACAATATTCATTGATTTTTGCCATTGAAAAACATGTTTTTCATATACCAGAAATGTTTGAAGCTACTGACTGAATGAAAGGAGCTGGCATCTCACTCTCTTTGAATCTTCTTTATCATGCTAGGATTAACAGGAAAAAGCAAAAAATTTCAGAATTGCACCTTGCAATGTGGAGATATTACTGTTTGTGCATTTACAATATTCATTGATTTTTGCCATTGAAAAACATGTTTTTCATATACCAGAAATGTTTGAAGCTACTGACTGAATGAAAGGAGCTGGCATCTCACTCTCTTTGAATCTTCTTTATCATGCTAGGATTAACAGGAAAAAGCTAAAAATTTCAGAATTGCACCGTGCAATGTGGAGATATTACTGTTTGTGCATTTACAATATTCATTGATTTTTGCCATTGAAAAACATGTTTTTCATATACCAGAAATGTTTGAAGCTACTGACTGAATGAAAGGAGCTGGCATCTCACTCTCTTTGAATCTTCTTTATCATGCTAGGATTAGCAGGAAAAAGCAAAAAATTTCAGAATTGCACCTTGCAATGTGGAGATATTACTGTTTGTGCATTTACAATATTCATTGATTTTTGCCATTGAAAAACATGTTTTTCATATACCAGAAATGTTTGAAGCTACTGACTGAATGAAAGGAGCTGGCATCTCACTCTCTTTGAATCTTCTTTATCATGCTAGGATTAACAGGAAAAAGCTAAAAATTTCAGAATTGCACCGTGCAATGTGGAGATATTACTGTTTGTGCATTTACAATATTCATTGATTTTTGCCATTGAAAAACATGTTTTTCATATACCAGAAATGTTTGAAGCTACTGACTGAATGAAAGGAGCTGGCATCTCACTCTCTTTGAATCTTCTTTATCATGCTAGGATTAGCAGGAAAAAGCAAAAAATTTCAGAATTGCACCTTGCAATGTGGAGATATTACTGTTTGTGCATTTACAATATTCATTGATTTTTGCCATTGAAAAACATGTTTTTCATATACCAGAAATGTTTGAAGCTACTGACTGAATGAAAGGAGCTGGCATCTCACTCTCTTTGAATCTTCTTTATCATGCTAGGATTAACAGGAAAAAGCAAAAAATTTCAGAATTGCACCTTGCAATGTGGAGATATTACTGTTTGTGCATTTACAATATTCATTGATTTTTGCCATTGAAAAACATGTTTTTCATATACCAGAAATGTTTGAAGCTACTGACTGAATGAAAGGAGCTGGCATCTCACTCTCTTTGAATCTTCTTTATCATGCTAGGATTAACAGGAAAAAGCTAAAAATTTCAGAATTGCACCGTGCAATGTGGAGATATTACTGTATGTGCATTTACAATATTCATTGATTTTTGCCATTGAAAAACATGTTTTTCATATACCAGAAATGTTTGAAGCTACTGACTGAATGAAAGGAGCTGGCATCTCACTCTCTTTGAATCTTCTTTATCATGCTAGGATTAGCAGGAAAAAGCAAAAAATTTCAGAATTGCACCTTGCAATGTGGAGATATTACTGTTTGTGCATTTACAATATTCATTGATTTTTGCCATTGAAAAACATGTTTTTCATATACCAGAAATGTTTGAAGCTACTGACTGAATGAAAGGAGCTGGCATCTCACTCTCTTTGAATCTTCTTTATCATGCTAGGATTAACAGGAAAAAGCTAAAAATTTCAGAATTGCACCGTGCAATGTGGAGATATTACTGTTTGTGCATTTACAATATTCATTGATTTTTGCCATTGAAAAACATGTTTTTCATATACCAGAAATGTTTGAAGCTACTGACTGAATGAAAGGAGCTGGCATCTCACTCTCTTTGAATCTTCTTTATCATGCTAGGATTAGCAGGAAAAAGCAAAAAATTTCAGAATTGCACCTTGCAATGTGGAGATATTACTGTTTGTGCATTTACAATATTCATTGATTTTTGCCATTGAAAAACATGTTTTTCATATACCAGAAATGTTTGAAGCTACTGACTGAATGAAAGGAGCTGGCATCTCACTCTCTTTGAATCTTCTTTATCATGCTAGGATTAACAGGAAAAAGCAAAAAATTTCAGAATTGCACCTTGCAATGTGGAGATATTACTGTTTGTGCATTTACAATATTCATTGATTTTTGCCATTGAAAAACATGTTTTTCATATACCAGAAATGTTTGAAGCTACTGACTGAATGAAAGGAGCTGGCATCTCACTCTCTTTGAATCTTCTTTATCATGCTAGGATTAACAGGAAAAAGCTAAAAATTTCAGAATTGCACCGTGCAATGTGGAGATATTACTGTTTGTGCATTTACAATATTCATTGATTTTTGCCATTGAAAAACATGTTTTTCATATACCAGAAATGTTTGAAGCTACTGACTGAATGAAAGGAGCTGGCATCTCACTCTCTTTGAATCTTCTTTATCATGCTAGGATTAGCAGGAAAAAGCAAAAAATTTCAGAATTGCACCTTGCAATGTGGAGATATTACTGTTTGTGCATTTACAATATTCATTGATTTTTGCCATTGAAAAACATGTTTTTCATATACCAGAAATGTTTGAAGCTACTGACTGAATGAAAGGAGCTGGCATCTCACTCTCTTTGAATCTTCTTTATCATGCTAGGATTAACAGGAAAAAGCAAAAAATTTCAGAATTGCACCTTGCAATGTGGAGATATTACTGTTTGTGCATTTACAATATTCATTGATTTTTGCCATTGAAAAACATGTTTTTCATATACCAGAAATGTTTGAAGCTACTGACTGAATGAAAGGAGCTGGCATCTCACTCTCTTTGAATCTTCTTTATCATGCTAGGATTAACAGGAAAAAGCTAAAAATTTCAGAATTGCACCGTGCAATGTGGAGATATTACTGTTTGTGCATTTACAATATTCATTGATTTTTGCCATTGAAAAACATGTTTTTCATATACCAGAAATGTTTGAAGCTACTGACTGAATGAAAGGAGCTGGCATCTCACTCTCTTTGAATCTTCTTTATCATGCTAGGATTAGCAGGAAAAAGCAAAAAATTTCAGAATTGCACCTTGCAATGTGGAGATATTACTGTTTGTGCATTTACAATATTCATTGATTTTTGCCATTGAAAAACATGTTTTTCATATACCAGAAATGTTTGAAGCTACTGACTGAATGAAAGGAGCTGGCATCTCACTCTCTTTGAATCTTCTTTATCATGCTAGGATTAACAGGAAAAAGCTAAAAATTTCAGAATTCCACCGTGCAATGAGGAGATATTACTGTTTGTGCATTTACAATATTCATTGATTTTTGCCATTGAAAAACATGTTTTTCATATACCAGAAATGTTTGAAGCTACTGACTGAATGAAAGGAGCTGGCATCTCACTCTCTTTGAATCTTCTTTATCATGCTAGGATTAGCAGGAAAAAGCAAAAAATTTCAGAATTGCACCTTGCAATGTGGAGATATTACTGTTTGTGCATTTACAATATTCATTGATTTTTGCCATTGAAAAACATGTTTTTCATATACCAGAAATGTTTGAAGCTACTGACTGAATGAAAGGAGCTGGCATCTCACTCTCTTTGAATCTTCTTTATCATGCTAGGATTAACAGGAAAAAGCAAAAAATTTCAGAATTGCACCTTGCAATGTGGAGATATTACTGTTTGTGCATTTACAATATTCATTGATTTTTGCCATTGAAAAACATGTTTTTCATATACCAGAAATGTTTGAAGCTACTGACTGAATGAAAGGAGCTGGCATCTCACTCTCTTTGAATCTTTATCATGCTAGGATTAACAGGAAAAAGCTAAAAATTTCAGAATTGCACCGTGCAATGTGGAGATATTACTGTTTGTGCATTTATAATATTCATTGATTTTTGCCATTGAAAAATATGTTTTTCATATACCAGAAATGTTTGAAGCTACTGACTGAATGAAAGGAGCTGGCATCTCACTCTCTTTGAATCTTCTTTATCATGCTAGGATTAGCAGGAAAAAGCAAAAAATTTCAGAATTGCACCTTGCAATGTGGAGATATTACTGTTTGTGCATTTACAATATTCATTGATTTTTGCCATTGAAAAAGATGTTTTTCATATACCAGAAATGTTTGAAGCTACTGACTGAATGAAAGGAGCTGGCATCTCACTCTCTTTGAATCTTCTTTATCATGCTAGGATTAACAGGAAAAAGCAAAAAATTTCAGAATTGCACCTTGCAATGTGGAGATATTACTGTTTGTGCATTTACAATATTCATTGATTTTTGCCATTGAAAAACATGTTTTTCATATACCAGAAATGTTTGAAGCTACTGACTGAATGAAAGGAGCTGGCATCTCACTCTCTTTGAATCTTCTTTATCATGCTAGGATTAACAGGAAAAAGCAAAAAATTTCAGAATTGCACCTTGCAATGTGGAGATATTACTGTTTGTGCATTTACAATATTCATTGATTTTTGCCATTGAAAAACATGTTTTTCATATACCAGAAATGTTTGAAGCTACTGACTGAATGAAAGGAGCTGGCATCTCACTCTCTTTGAATCTTCTTTATCATGCTAGGATTAACAGGAAAAAGCTAAAAATTTCAGAATTGCACCGTGCAATGTGGAGATATTACTGTTTGTGCATTTACAATATTCATTGATTTTTGCCATTGAAAAACATGTTTTTCATATACCAGAAATGTTTGAAGCTACTGACTGAATGAAAGGAGCTGGCATCTCACTCTCTTTGAATCTTCTTTATCATGCTAGGATTAGCAGGAAAAAGCAAAAAATTTCAGAATTGCACCTTGCAATGTGGAGATATTACTGTTTGTGCATTTACAATATTCATTGATTTTTGCCATTGAAAAACATGTTTTTCATATACCAGAAATGTTTGAAGCTACTGACTGAATGAAAGGAGCTGGCATCTCACTCTCTTTGAATCTTCTTTATCATGCTAGGATTAACAGGAAAAAGCTAAAAATTTCAGAATTCCACCGTGCAATGAGGAGATATTACTGTTTGTGCATTTATAATATTCATTGATTTTTGCCATTGAAAAACATGTTTTTCATATACCAGAAATGTTTGAAGCTACTGACTGAATGAAAGGAGCTGGCATCTCACTCTCTTTGAATCTTCTTTATCATGCTAGGATTAGCAGGAAAAAGCAAAAAATTTCAGAATTGCACCTTGCAATGTGGAGATATTACTGTTTGTGCATTTACAATATTCATTGATTTTTGCCATTGAAAAACATGTTTTTCATATACCAGAAATGTTTGAAGCTACTGACTGAATGAAAGGAGCTGGCATCTCACTCTCTTTGAATCTTCTTTATCATGCTAGGATTAACAGGAAAAAGCAAAAAATTTCAGAATTGCACCTTGCAATGTGGAGATATTACTGTTTGTGCATTTACAATATTCATTGATTTTTGCCATTGAAAAACATGTTTTTCATATACCAGAAATGTTTGAAGCTACTGACTGAATGAAAGGAGCTGGCATCTCACTCTCTTTGAATCTTTATCATGCTAGGATTAACAGGAAAAAGCTAAAAATTTCAGAATTGCACCGTGCAATGTGGAGATATTACTGTTTGTGCATTTATAATATTCATTGATTTTTGCCATTGAAAAATATGTTTTTCATATACCAGAAATGTTTGAAGCTACTGACTGAATGAAAGGAGCTGGCATCTCACTCTCTTTGAATCTTCTTTATCATGCTAGGATTAGCAGGAAAAAGCAAAAAATTTCAGAATTGCACCTTGCAATGTGGAGATATTACTGTTTGTGCATTTACAATATTCATTGATTTTTGCCATTGAAAAAGATGTTTTTCATATACCAGAAATGTTTGAAGCTACTGACTGAATGAAAGGAGCTGGCATCTCACTCTCTTTGAATCTTCTTTATCATGCTAGGATTAACAGGAAAAAGCTAAAAATTTCAGAATTGCACCGTGCAATGTGGAGATATTACTGTTTGTGCATTTACAATATTCATTGATTTTTGCCATTGAAAAACATGTTTTTCATATACCAGAAATGTTTGAAGCTACTGACTGAATGAAAGGAGCTGGCATCTCACTCTCTTTGAATCTTCTTTATCATGCTAGGATTAGCAGGAAAAAGCAAAAAATTTCAGAATTGCACCTTGCAATGTGGAGATATTACTGTTTGTGCATTTACAATATTCATTGATTTTTGCCATTGAAAAACATGTTTTTCATATACCAGAAATGTTTGAAGCTACTGACTGAATGAAAGGAGCTGGCATCTCACTCTCTTTGAATCTTCTTTATCATGCTAGGATTAACAGGAAAAAGCAAAAAATTTCAGAATTGCACCTTGCAATGTGGAGATATTACTGTTTGTGCATTTACAATATTCATTGATTTTTGCCATTGAAAAACATGTTTTTCATATACCAGAAATGTTTGAAGCTACTGACTGAATGAAAGGAGCTGGCATCTCACTCTCTTTGAATCTTCTTTATCATGCTAGGATTAACAGGAAAAAGCTAAAAATTTCAGAATTGCACCGTGCAATGTGGAGATATTACTGTTTGTGCATTTACAATATTCATTGATTTTTGCCATTGAAAAACATGTTTTTCATATACCAGAAATGTTTGAAGCTACTGACTGAATGAAAGGAGCTGGCATCTCACTCTCTTTGAATCTTCTTTATCATGCTAGGATTAGCAGGAAAAAGCAAAAAATTTCAGAATTGCACCTTGCAATGTGGAGATATTACTGTTTGTGCATTTACAATATTCATTGATTTTTGCCATTGAAAAACATGTTTTTCATATACCAGAAATGTTTGAAGCTACTGACTGAATGAAAGGAGCTGGCATCTCACTCTCTTTGAATCTTCTTTATCATGCTAGGATTAACAGGAAAAAGCTAAAAATTTCAGAATTGCACCGTGCAATGTGGAGATATTACTGTTTGTGCATTTACAATATTCATTGATTTTTGCCATTGAAAAACATGTTTTTCATATACCAGAAATGTTTGAAGCTACTGACTGAATGAAAGGAGCTGGCATCTCACTCTCTTTGAATCTTCTTTATCATGCTAGGATTAGCAGGAAAAAGCAAAAAAATTCAGAATTGCACCTTGCAATGTGGAGATATTACTGTTTGTGCATTTACAATATTCATTGATTTTTGCCATTGAAAAACATGTTTTTCATATACCAGAAATGTTTGAAGCTACTGACTGAATGAAAGGAGCTGGCATCTCACTCTCTTTGAATCTTCTTTATCATGCTAGGATTAACAGGAAAAAGCAAAAAATTTCAGAATTGCACCTTGCAATGTGGAGATATTACTGTTTGTGCATTTACAATATTCATTGATTTTTGCCATTGAAAAACATGTTTTTCACATACCAGAAATGTTTGAAGCTACTGACTGAATGAAAGGAGCTGGCATCTCACTCTCTTTGAATCTTCTTTATCATGCTAGGATTAACAGGAAAAAGCTAAAAATTTCAGAATTGCACCGTGCAATGTGGAGATATTACTGTATGTGCATTTACAATATTCATTGATTTTTGCCATTGAAAAACATGTTTTTCATATACCAGAAATGTTTGAAGCTACTGACTGAATGAAAGGAGCTGGCATCTCACTCTCTTTGAATCTTCTTTATCATGCTAGGATTAGCAGGAAAAAGCAAAAAATTTCAGAATTGCACCTTGCAATGTGGAGATATTACTGTTTGTGCATTTACAATATTCATTGATTTTTGCCATTGAAAAACATGTTTTTCATATACCAGAAATGTTTGAAGCTACTGACTGAATGAAAGGAGCTGGCATCTCACTCTCTTTGAATCTTCTTTATCATGCTAGGATTAACAGGAAAAAGCTAAAAATTTCAGAATTGCACCGTGCAATGTGGAGATATTACTGTTTGTGCATTTACAATATTCATTGATTTTTGCCATTGAAAAACATGTTTTTCATATACCAGAAATGTTTGAAGCTACTGACTGAATGAAAGGAGCTGGCATCTCACTCTCTTTGAATCTTCTTTATCATGCTAGGATTAGCAGGAAAAAGCAAAAAATTTCAGAATTGCACCTTGCAATGTGGAGATATTACTGTTTGTGCATTTACAATATTCATTGATTTTTGCCATTGAAAAACATGTTTTTCATATACCAGAAATGTTTGAAGCTACTGACTGAATGAAAGGAGCTGGCATCTCACTCTCTTTGAATCTTCTTTATCATGCTAGGATTAACAGGAAAAAGCTAAAAATTTCAGAATTGCACCTTGCAATGTGGAGATATTACTGTTTGTGCATTTATAATATTCATTGATTTTTGCCATTGAAAAACATGTTTTTCATATACCAGAAATGTTTGAAGCTACTGACTGAATGAAAGGAGCTGGCATCTCACTCTCTTTGAATCTTCTTTATCATGCTAGGATTAGCAGGAAAAAGCAAAAAATTTCAGAATTGCACCTTGCAATGTGGAGATATTACTGTTTGTGCATTTACAATATTCATTGATTTTTGCCATTGAAAAACATGTTTTTCATATACCAGAAATGTTTGAAGCTACTGACTGAATGAAAGGAGCTGGCATCTCACTCTCTTTGAATCTTCTTTATCATGCTAGGATTAACAGGAAAAAGCAAAAAATTTCAGAATTGCACCTTGCAATGTGGAGATATTACTGTTTGTGCATTTACAATATTCATTGATTTTTGCCATTGAAAAACATGTTTTTCATATACCAGAAATGTTTGAAGCTACTGACTGAATGAAAGGAGCTGGCATCTCACTCTCTTTGAATCTTTATCATGCTAGGATTAACAGGAAAAAGCTAAAAATTTCAGAATTGCACCGTGCAATGTGGAGATATTACTGTTTGTGCATTTATAATATTCATTGATTTTTGCCATTGAAAAATATGTTTTTCATATACCAGAAATGTTTGAAGCTACTGACTGAATGAAAGGAGCTGGCATCTCACTCTCTTTGAATCTTCTTTATCATGCTAGGATTAGCAGGAAAAAGCAAAAAATTTCAGAATTGCACCTTGCAATGTGGAGATATTACTGTTTGTGCATTTACAATATTCATTGATTTTTGCCATTGAAAAAGATGTTTTTCATATACCAGAAATGTTTGAAGCTACTGACTGAATGAAAGGAGCTGGCATCTCACTCTCTTTGAATCTTCTTTATCATGCTAGGATTAACAGGAAAAAGCTAAAAATTTCAGAATTGCACCGTGCAATGTGGAGATATTACTGTTTGTGCATTTACAATATTCATTGATTTTTGCCATTGAAAAACATGTTTTTCATATACCAGAAATGTTTGAAGCTACTGACTGAATGAAAGGAGCTGGCATCTCACTCTCTTTGAATCTTCTTTATCATGCTAGGATTAGCAGGAAAAAGCAAAAAATTTCAGAATTGCACCTTGCAATGTGGAGATATTACTGTTTGTGCATTTACAATATTCATTGATTTTTGCCATTGAAAAACATGTTTTTCATATACCAGAAATGTTTGAAGCTACTGACTGAATGAAAGGAGCTGGCATCTCACTCTCTTTGAATCTTCTTTATCATGCTAGGATTAACAGGAAAAAGCAAAAAATTTCAGAATTGCACCTTGCAATGTGGAGATATTACTGTTTGTGCATTTACAATATTCATTGATTTTTGCCATTGAAAAACATGTTTTTCATATACCAGAAATGTTTGAAGCTACTGACTGAATGAAAGGAGCTGGCATCTCACTCTCTTTGAATCTTCTTTATCATGCTAGGATTAACAGGAAAAAGCTAAAAATTTCAGAATTGCACCGTGCAATGTGGAGATATTACTGTTTGTGCATTTACAATATTCATTGATTTTTGCCATTGAAAAACATGTTTTTCATATACCAGAAATGTTTGAAGCTACTGACTGAATGAAAGGAGCTGGCATCTCACTCTCTTTGAATCTTCTTTATCATGCTAGGATTAGCAGGAAAAAGCAAAAAATTTCAGAATTGCACCTTGCAATGTGGAGATATTACTGTTTGTGCATTTACAATATTCATTGATTTTTGCCATTGAAAAACATGTTTTTCATATACCAGAAATGTTTGAAGCTACTGACTGAATGAAAGGAGCTGGCATCTCACTCTCTTTGAATCTTCTTTATCATGCTAGGATTAACAGGAAAAAGCTAAAAATTTCAGAATTGCACCGTGCAATGTGGAGATATTACTGTTTGTGCATTTACAATATTCATTGATTTTTGCCATTGAAAAACATGTTTTTCATATACCAGAAATGTTTGAAGCTACTGACTGAATGAAAGGAGCTGGCATCTCACTCTCTTTGAATCTTCTTTATCATGCTAGGATTAGCAGGAAAAAGCAAAAAAATTCAGAATTGCACCTTGCAATGTGGAGATATTACTGTTTGTGCATTTACAATATTCATTGATTTTTGCCATTGAAAAACATGTTTTTCATATACCAGAAATGTTTGAAGCTACTGACTGAATGAAAGGAGCTGGCATCTCACTCTCTTTGAATCTTCTTTATCATGCTAGGATTAACAGGAAAAAGCAAAAAATTTCAGAATTGCACCTTGCAATGTGGAGATATTACTGTTTGTGCATTTACAATATTCATTGATTTTTGCCATTGAAAAACATGTTTTTCACATACCAGAAATGTTTGAAGCTACTGACTGAATGAAAGGAGCTGGCATCTCACTCTCTTTGAATCTTCTTTATCATGCTAGGATTAACAGGAAAAAGCTAAAAATTTCAGAATTGCACCGTGCAATGTGGAGATATTACTGTATGTGCATTTACAATATTCATTGATTTTTGCCATTGAAAAACATGTTTTTCATATACCAGAAATGTTTGAAGCTACTGACTGAATGAAAGGAGCTGGCATCTCACTCTCTTTGAATCTTCTTTATCATGCTAGGATTAGCAGGAAAAAGCAAAAAATTTCAGAATTGCACCTTGCAATGTGGAGATATTACTGTTTGTGCATTTACAATATTCATTGATTTTTGCCATTGAAAAACATGTTTTTCATATACCAGAAATGTTTGAAGCTACTGACTGAATGAAAGGAGCTGGCATCTCACTCTCTTTGAATCTTCTTTATCATGCTAGGATTAACAGGAAAAAGCTAAAAATTTCAGAATTGCACCGTGCAATGTGGAGATATTACTGTTTGTGCATTTACAATATTCATTGATTTTTGCCATTGAAAAACATGTTTTTCATATACCAGAAATGTTTGAAGCTACTGACTGAATGAAAGGAGCTGGCATCTCACTCTCTTTGAATCTTCTTTATCATGCTAGGATTAGCAGGAAAAAGCAAAAAATTTCAGAATTGCACCTTGCAATGTGGAGATATTACTGTTTGTGCATTTACAATATTCATTGATTTTTGCCATTGAAAAACATGTTTTTCATATACCAGAAATGTTTGAAGCTACTGACTGAATGAAAGGAGCTGGCATCTCACTCTCTTTGAATCTTCTTTATCATGCTAGGATTAACAGGAAAAAGCAAAAAATTTCAGAATTGCACCTTGCAATGTGGAGATATTACTGTTTGTGCATTTACAATATTCATTGATTTTTGCCATTGAAAAACATGTTTTTCATATACCAGAAATGTTTGAAGCTACTGACTGAATGAAAGGAGCTGGCATCTCACTCTCTTTGAATCTTCTTTATCATGCTAGGATTAACAGGAAAAAGCTAAAAATTTCAGAATTGCACCGTGCAATGTGGAGATATTACTGTTTGTGCATTTACAATATTCATTGATTTTTGCCATTGAAAAACATGTTTTTCATATACCAGAAATGTTTGAAGCTACTGACTGAATGAAAGGAGCTGGCATCTCACTCTCTTTGAATCTTCTTTATCATGCTAGGATTAGCAGGAAAAAGCAAAAAATTTCAGAATTGCACCTTGCAATATGGAGATATTACTGTTTGTGCATTTACAATATTCATTGATTTTTGCCATTGAAAAACATGTTTTTCATATACCAGAAATGTTTGAAGCTACTGACTGAATGAAAGGAGCTGGCATCTCACTCTCTTTGAATCTTCTTTATCATGCTAGGATTAACAGGAAAAAGCAAAAAATTTCAGAATTGCACCTTGCAATGTGGAGATATTACTGTTTGTGCATTTACAATATTCATTGATTTTTGCCATTGAAAAACATGTTTTTCATATACCAGAAATGTTTGAAGCTACTGACTGAATGAAAGGAGCTGGCATCTCACTCTCTTTGAATCTTCTTTATCATGCTAGGATTAACAGGAAAAAGCTAAAAATTTCAGAATTGCACCGTGCAATGTGGAGATATTACTGTTTGTGCATTTACAATATTCATTGATTTTTGCCATTGAAAAACATGTTTTTCATATACCAGAAATGTTTGAAGCTACTGACTGAATGAAAGGAGCTGGCATCTCACTCTCTTTGAATCTTCTTTATCATGCTAGGATTAGCAGGAAAAAGCAAAAAATTTCAGAATTGCACCTTGCAATGTGGAGATATTACTGTTTGTGCATTTACAATATTCATTGATTTTTGCCATTGAAAAACATGTTTTTCATATACCAGAAATGTTTGAAGCTACTGACTGAATGAAAGGAGCTGGCATCTCACTCTCTTTGAATCTTCTTTATCATGCTAGGATTAACAGGAAAAAGCTAAAAATTTCAGAATTGCACCGTGCAATGTGGAGATATTACTGTTTGTGCATTTACAATATTCATTGATTTTTGCCATTGAAAAACATGTTTTTCATATACCAGAAAAGTTTGAAGCTACTGACTGAATGAAAGGAGCTGGCATCTCACTCTCTTTGAATCTTCTTTATCATGCTAGGATTAACAGGAAAAAGCTAAAAATTTCAGAATTGCACCGTGCAATGTGGAGATATTACTGTTTGTGCATTTACAATATTCATTGATTTTTGCCATTGAAAAACATCATGTTATTCATATACCAGAAATGATTGAAGCTACTGACTGAATGAAAGGAGCTGGCATCTCACTCTCTTTGAATCTTCTTTATCATGCTAAGAGGAGCAGGAAAAAGCAAAAAATTTCAGAATTTCACCTTGCAATGCGGAGAAATTACTGTTTGTGCATTTACAATATTCATTGATTTTTGCCATTGAAAAACGTCCAGAAATGATTGAAGCTACTGACTGAATGAAAGGAGCTGGCATCTCACTCTCTTTGAATCTTCTTTATCATGCTAAGAGGAGCAGGAAAAAGCAAAAAATTTCAGAATTGCACCTTGCAATGCGGAGAAATTACTGTTTGTGCATTTACAATATTCATTGATTTTTGCCATTGAAAAACGTCCAGAAATGATTGAAGCTACTGACTGAATGAAAGGAGCTCTCATCTCACTCTCTTTGAATCTTCTTTATCATGCTAAGAGGAGCAGGAAAAAGCAAAAAATTTCAGAATTGCACCTTGCAATGCGGAGAAATTACTGTTTGTGCATTTACAATATTCATTGATTTTTGCCATTGAAAAACATCATGTTATTCATATACCAGAAATGTTTGAAGCTACTGACTGAATGAAAGGAGCTGGCATCTCACTCTCTTTGAATCTTCTTTATCATGCTAAGAGGAGCAGGAAAAAGCAAAAAATTTCAGAATTGCACCTTCAATGCGGAGAAATTACTGTTTGTGCATTTACAATATTCATTGATTTTTGCCATTGAAAAACGTCCAGAAATGATTGAAGCTACTGACTGAATGAAAGGAGCTGGCATCTCACTCTCTTTGAATCTTCTTTATCATGCTAAGAGGAGCAGGAAAAAGCAAAAAATTTCAGAATTGCACCTTGCAATGCGGAGACATTACTGTTTGTGCATTTACAATATTCATTAATTTTTGCCATTGAAAAACATCATGTTATTCATATACCAGAAATGATTGAAGCTACTGACTGAATGAAAGGAGCTGGCATCTCACTCTCTTTGAATCTTCTTTATCATGCTAAGAGGAGCAGGAAAAAGCAAAAAATTTCAGAATTGCACCTTGCAATGCGGAGAAATTACTGTTTGTGCATTTACAATATTCATTGATTTTTGCCATTGAAAAACATCATGTTATTCATATACCAGAAATGTTTGAAGCTACTGACTGAATGAAAGGAGCTGGCATCTCACTCTCTTTGAATCTTCTTTATCATACTAAGAGGAGCAGGAAAAAGCAAAAAATTTCAGAATTGCACCTTGCAATGCGGAGAAATTACTGTTTGTGCATTTACAATATTCATTGATTTTTGCCATTGAAAAACGTCCAGAAATGATTGAAGCTACTGACTGAATGAAAGGAGCTGGCATCTCACTCTCTTTGAATCTTCTTTATCATGCTAAGAGGAGCAGGAAAAAGCAAAAAATTTCAGAATTGCACCTTGCAATGCGGAGAAATTACTGTTTGTGCATTTACAATATTCATTGATTTTTGCCATTGAAAAACGTCCAGAAATGATTGAAGCTACTGACTGAATGAAAGGAGCTGGCATCTCACTCTCTTTGAATCTTCTTTATCATGCTAAGAGGAGCAGGAAAAAGCAAAAAATTTCAGAATTGCACCTTGCAATGCGGAGAAATTACTGTTTGTGCATTTACAATATTCATTGATTTTTGCCGCCATTGAAAAACATCATGTTATTCATATACCAGAAATGTTTGAAGCTACTGACTGAATGAAAGCAGCTGGCATCTCACTCTCTTTGAATCTTCTTTATCATGCTAAGAGGAGCAGGAAAAAGCAAAAAATTTCAGAATTGCACCTTGCAATGCGAAGAAATTACTGTTTGTGCATTTACAATATTCATTGATTTTTGCCATTGAAAAATATCATGTTATTCATATACCAGAAATGTTTGATGCTACTGACTGAAAGGAGCTGGCATCTCACTCTCTTTGAATCTTCTTTATCATGCTAAGAGGAGCAGGAAAAAGCAAAAAATTTCAGAATTGCACCTTGCAATGCGGAGAAATTACTGTTTGTGCATTTACAATATTCATTGATTTTTGCCATTGAAAAACGTCCAGAAATGATTGAAGCTACTGACTGAATGAAAGGAGCTGGCATCTCACTCTCTTTGAATCTTCTTTATCATGCTAGGATTAACAGGAAAAAGCTAAAAATTTCAGAATTGCACCGTGCAATGTGGAGATATTACTGTTTGTGCATTTACAATATTCATTGATTTTTGCCATTGAAAAACATGTTTTTCATATACCAGAAATGTTTGAAGCTACTGACTGAATGAAAGGAGCTGGCATCTCACTCTCTTTGAATCTTCTTTATCATGCTAGGATTAGCAGGAAAAAGCAAAAAATTTCAGAATTGCATCTTGCAATGTGGAGATATTACTGTTTGTGCATTTACAATATTCATTGATTTTTGCCATTGAAAAACATGTTTTTCATATACCAGAAATGTTTGAAGCTACTGACTGAATGAAAGGAGCTGGCATCTCACTCTCTTTGAATCTTCTTTATCATGCTAGGATTAACAGGAAAAAGCAAAAAATTTCAGAATTGCACCTTGCAATGTGGAGATATTACTGTTTGTGCATTTACAATATTCATTGATTTTTGCCATTGAAAAACATGTTTTTCATATACCAGAAATGTTTGAAGCTACTGACTGAATGAAAGGAGCTGGCATCTCACTCTCTTTGAATCTTCTTTATCATGCTAGGATTAACAGGAAAAAGCTAAAAATTTCAGAATTGCACCGTGCAATGTGGAGATATTACTGTTTGTGCATTTACAATATTCATTGATTTTTGCCATTGAAAAACATGTTTTTCATATACCAGAAATGTTTGAAGCTAATGACTGAATGAAAGGAGCTGGCATCTCACTCTCTTTGAATCTTCTTTATCATGCTAGGATTAACAGGAAAAAGCTAAAAATTTCAGAATTGCACCGTGCAATGTGGAGATATTACTGTTTGTGCATTTACAATATTCATTGATTTTTGCCATTGAAAAACATGTTTTTCATATACCAGAAATGTTTGAAGCTACTGACTGAATGAAAGGAGCTGGCATCTCACTCTCTTTGAATCTTCTTTATCATGCTAGGATTAGCAGGAAAAAGCAAAAAATTTCAGAATTGCACCTTGCAATGTGGAGATATTACTGTTTGTGCATTTACAATATTCATTGATTTTTGCCATTGAAAAACATGTTTTTCATATACCAGAAATGTTTGAAGCTACTGACTGAATGAAAGGAGCTGGCATCTCACTCTCTTTGAATCTTCTTTATCATGCTAGGATTAACAGGAAAAAGCAAAAAATTTCAGAATTGCACCTTGCAATGTGGAGATATTACTGTTTGTGCATTTACAATATTCATTGATTTTTGCCATTGAAAAACATGTTTTTCATATACCAGAAATGTTTGAAGCTACTGACTGAATGAAAGGAGCTGGCATCTCACTCTCTTTGAATCTTCTTTATCATGCTAGGATTAACAGGAAAAAGCTAAAAATTTCAGAATTGCACCGTGCAATGTGGAGATATTACTGTTTGTGCATTTACAATATTCATTGATTTTTGCCATTGAAAAACATGTTTTTCATATACCAGAAATGTTTGAAGCTACTGACTGAATGAAAGGAGCTGGCATCTCACTCTCTTTGAATCTTCTTTATCATGCTAGGATTAGCAGGAAAAAGCAAAAAATTTCAGAATTGCACCTTGCAATGTGGAGATATTACTGTTTGTGCATTTACAATATTCATTGATTTTTGCCATTGAAAAACATGTTTTTCATATACCAGAAATGTTTGAAGCTACTGACTGAATGAAAGGAGCTGGCATCTCACTCTCTTTGAATCTTCTTTATCATGCTAGGATTAACAGGAAAAAGCAAAAAATTTCAGAATTGCAACTTGCAATGTGGAGATATTACTGTTTGTGCATTTACAATATTCATTGATTTTTGCCATTGAAAAACATGTTTTTCATATACCAGAAATGTTTGAAGCTACTGACTGAATGAAAGGAGCTGGCATCTCACTCTCTTTGAATCTTCTTTATCATGCTAAGAGGAGCAGGAAAAAGCAAAAAATTTCAGAATTGCACCTTGCAATGCGGAGAAATTACTGTTTGTGCATTTACAATATTCATTGATTTTTGCCATTGAAAAACGTCCAGAAATGATTGAAGCTACTGACTGAATGAAAGGAGCTGGCATCTCACTCTCTTTGAATCTTCTTTATCATGCTAGGATTAACAGGAAAAAGCTAAAAATTTCAGAATTGCACCATGCAATGTGGAGATATTACTGTTTGTGCATTTACAATATTCATTGATTTTTGCCATTGAAAAACATGTTTTTCATATACCAGAAATGTTTGAAGCTACTGACTGAATGAAAGGAGCTGGCATCTCACTCTCTTTGAATCTTCTTTATCATGCTAGGATTAGCAGGAAAAAGCAAAAAATTTCAGAATTGCATCTTGCAATGTGGAGATATTACTGTTTGTGCATTTACAATATTCATTGATTTTTGCCATTGAAAAACATGTTTTTCATATACCAGAAATGTTTGAAGCTACTGACTGAATGAAAGGAGCTGGCATCTCACTCTCTTTGAATCTTCTTTATCATGCTAGGATTAACAGGAAAAAGCAAAAAATTTCAGAATTGCACCTTGCAATGTGGAGATATTACTGTTTGTGCATTTACAATATTCATTGATTTTTGCCATTGAAAAACATGTTTTTCATATACCAGAAATGTTTGAAGCTACTGACTGAATGAAAGGAGCTGGCATCTCACTCTCTTTGAATCTTCTTTATCATGCTAGGATTAACAGGAAAAAGCTAAAAATTTCAGAATTGCACCGTGCAATGTGGAGATATTACTGTTTGTGCATTTACAATATTCATTGATTTTTGCCATTGAAAAACATGTTTTTCATATACCAGAAATGTTTGAAGCTACTGACTGAATGAAAGGAGCTGGCATCTCACTCTCTTTGAATCTTCTTTATCATGCTAGGATTAGCAGGAAAAAGCAAAAAATTTCAGAATTGCATCTTGCAATGTGGAGATATTACTGTTTGTGCATTTACAATATTCATTGATTTTTGCCATTGAAAAACATGTTTTTCATATACCAGAAATGTTTGAAGCTACTGACTGAATGAAAGGAGCTGGCATCTCACTCTCTTTGAATCTTCTTTATCATGCTAGGATTAACAGGAAAAAGCAAAAAATTTCAGAATTGCACCTTGCAATGTGGAGATATTACTGTTTGTGCATTTACAATATTCATTGATTTTTGCCATTGAAAAACATGTTTTTCATATACCAGAAATGTTTGAAGCTACTGACTGAATGAAAGGAGCTGGCATCTCACTCTCTTTGAATCTTCTTTATCATGCTAGGATTAACAGGAAAAAGCAAAAAATTTCAGAATTGCACCTTGCAATGTGGAGATATTACTGTTTGTGCATTTACAATATTCATTGATTTTTGCCATTGAAAAACATGTTTTTCATATACCAGAAATGTTTGAAGCTACTGACTGAATGAAAGGAGCTGGCATCTCACTCTCTTTGAATCTTCTTTATCATGCTAGGATTAACAGGAAAAAGCTAAAAATTTCAGAATTGCACCGTGCAATGTGGAGATATTACTGTTTGTGCATTTACAATATTCATTGATTTTTGCCATTGAAAAACATGTTTTTCATATACCAGAAATGTTTGAAGCTACTGACTGAATGAAAGGAGCTGGCATCTCACTCTCTTTGAATCTTCTTTATCATGCTAGGATTAGCAGGAAAAAGCAAAAAATTTCAGAATTGCACCTTGCAATGTGGAGATATTACTGTTTGTGCATTTACAATATTCATTGATTTTTGCCATTGAAAAACATGTTTTTCATATACCAGAAATGTTTGAAGCTACTGACTGAATGAAAGGAGCTGGCATCTCACTCTCTTTGAATCTTCTTTATCATGCTAGGATTAACAGGAAAAAGCTAAAAATTTCAGAATTGCACCGTGCAATGTGGAGATATTACTGTTTGTGCATTTACAATATTCATTGATTTTTGCCATTGAAAAACATGTTTTTCATATACCAGAAATGTTTGAAGCTACTGACTGAATGAAAGGAGCTGGCATCTCACTCTCTTTGAATCTTCTTTATCATGCTAGGATTAGCAGGAAAAAGCAAAAAATTTCAGAATTGCACCTTGCAATGTGGAGATATTACTGTTTGTGCATTTACAATATTCATTGATTTTTGCCATTGAAAAACATGTTTTTCATATACCAGAAATGTTTGAAGCTACTGACTGAATGAAAGGAGCTGGCATCTCACTCTCTTTGAGTCTTCTTTATCATGCTAGGATTAACAAGAAAAAGCAAAAAATTTCAGAATTGCACCTTGCAATGTGGAGATATTACTGTTTGTGCATTTACAATATTCATTGATTTTTGCCATTGAAAAACATGTTTTTCATATACCAGAAATGTTTGAAGCTACTGACTGAATGAAAGGAGCTGGCATCTCACTCTCTTTGAATCTTCTTTATCATGCTAGGATTAACAGGAAAAAGCTAAAAATTTCAGAATTGCACCGTGCAATGTGGAGATATTACTGTTTGTGCATTTACAATATTCATTGATTTTTGCCATTGAAAAACATGTTTTTCATATACCAGAAATGTTTGAAGCTACTGACTGAATGAAAGGAGCTGGCATCTCACTCTCTTTGAATCTTCTTTATCATGCTAGGATTAGCAGGAAAAAGCAAAAAATTTCAGAATTGCACCTTGCAATGTGGAGATATTACTGTTTGTGCATTTACAATATTCATTGATTTTTGCCATTGAAAAACATGTTTTTCATATACCAGAAATGTTTGAAGCTACTGACTGAATGAAAGGAGCTGGCATCTCACTCTCTTTGAATCTTCTTTATCATGCTAGGATTAACAGGAAAAAGCAAAAAATTTCAGAATTGCACCTTGCAATGTGGAGATATTACTGTTTGTGCATTTACAATATTCATTGATTTTTGCCATTGAAAAACATGTTTTTCATATACCAGAAATGTTTGAAGCTACTGACTGAATGAAAGGAGCTGGCATCTCACTCTCTTTGAATCTTCTTTATCATGCTAGGATTAACAGGAAAAAGCTAAAAATTTCAGAATTGCATCGTGCAATGTGGAGATATTACTGTTTGTGCATTTACAATATTCATTGATTTTTGCCATTGAAAAACATGTTTTTCATATACCAGAAATGTTTGAAGCTACTGACTGAATGAAAGGAGCTGGCATCTCACTCTCTTTGAATCTTCTTTATCATGCTAGGATTAGCAGGAAAAAGCAAAAAATTTCAGAATTGCACCTTGCAATGTGGAGATATTACTGTTTGTGCATTTACAATATTCATTGATTTTTGCCATTGAAAAACATGTTTTTCATATACCAGAAATGTTTGAAGCTACTGACTGAATGAAAGGAGCTGGCATCTCACTCTCTTTGAATCTTCTTTATCATGCTAGGATTAACAGGAAAAAGCTAAAAATTTCAGAATTGCACCGTGCAATGTGGAGATATTACTGTTTGTGCATTTACAATATTCATTGATTTTTGCCATTGAAAAACATGTTTTTCATATACCAGAAATGTTTGAAGCTACTGACTGAATGAAAGGAGCTGGCATCTCACTCTCTTTGAATCTTCTTTATCATGCTAGGATTAGCAGGAAAAAGCAAAAAATTTCAGAATTGCACCTTGCAATGTGGAGATATTACTGTTTGTGCATTTACAATATTCATTGATTTTTGCCATTGAAAAACATGTTTTTCATATACCAGAAATGTTTGAAGCTACTGACTGAATGAAAGGAGCTGGCATCTCACTCTCTTTGAATCTTCTTTATCATGCTAGGATTAACAGGAAAAAGCAAAAAATTTCAGAATTGCACCTTGCAATGTGGAGATATTACTGTTTGTGCATTTACAATATTCATTGATTTTTGCCATTGAAAAACATGTTTTTCATATACCAGAAATGTTTGAAGCTACTGACTGAATGAAAGGAGCTGGCATCTCACTCTCTTTGAATCTTCTTTATCATGCTAGGATTAACAGGAAAAAGCTAAAAATTTCAGAATTGCACCGTGCAATGTGGAGATATTACTGTTTGTGCATTAACAATATTCATTGATTTTTGCCATTGAAAAACATGTTTTTCATATACCAGAAATGTTTGAAGCTACTGACTGAATGAAAGGAGCTGGCATCTCACTCTCTTTGAATCTTCTTTATCATGCTAGGATTAGCAGGAAAAAGCAAAAAATTTCAGAATTGCACCTTGCAATGTGGAGATATTACTGTTTGTGCATTTACAATATTCATTGATTTTTGCCATTGAAAAACATGTTTTTCATATACCAGAAATGTTTGAAGCTACTGACTGAATGAAAGGAGCTGGCATCTCACTCTCTTTGAATCTTCTTTATCATGCTAGGATTAACAGGAAAAAGCTAAAAATTTCAGAAATGCACCGTGCAATGTGGAGATATTACTGTTTGTGCATTTACAATATTCATTGATTTTTGCCATTGAAAAACATGTTTTTCATATACCAGAAATGTTTGAAGCTACTGACTGAATGAAAGGAGCTGGCATCTCACTCTCTTTGAATCTTCTTTATCATGCTAGGATTAGCAGGAAAAAGCAAAAAATTTCAGAATTGCACCTTGCAATGTGGAGATATTACTGTTTGTGCATTTACAATATTCATTGATTTTTGCCTTTGAAAAACATGTTTTTCATATGCCAGAAATGTTTGAAGCTACTGACTGAATGAAAGGAGCTGGCATCTCACTCTCTTTGAATCTTCTTTATCATGCTAGGATTAGCAGGAAAAAGCAAAAAATTTCAGAATTGCACCTTGCAATGTGGAGATATTACTGTTTGTGCATTTACAATATTCATTGATTTTTGCCATTGAAAAACATGTTTTTCATATACCAGAAATGTTTGAAGCTACTGACTGAATGAAAGGAGCTGGCATCTCACTCTCTTTGAATCTTCTTTATCATGCTAGGATTAACAGGAAAAAGCAAAAAATTTCAGAATTGCACCTTGCAATGTGGAGATATTACTGTTTGTGCATTTACAATATTCATTGATTTTTGCCATTGAAAAACATGTTTTTCATATACCAGAAATGTTTGAAGCTACTGACTGAATGAAAGGAGCTGGCATCTCACTCTCTTTGAATCTTCTTTATCATGCTAGGATTAACAGGAAAAAGCTAAAAATTTCAGAATTGCATCGTGCAATGTGGAGATATTACTGTTTGTGCATTTACAATATTCATTGATTTTTGCCATTGAAAAACATGTTTTTCATATACCAGAAATGTTTGAAGCTACTGACTGAATGAAAGGAGCTGGCATCTCACTCTCTTTGAATCTTCTTTATCATGCTAGGATTAGCAGGAAAAAGCAAAAAATTTCAGAATTGCACCTTGCAATGTGGAGATATTACTGTTTGTGCATTTACAATATTCATTGATTTTTGCCATTGAAAAACATGTTTTTCATATACCAGAAATGTTTGAAGCTACTGACTGAATGAAAGGAGCTGGCATCTCACTCTCTTTGAATCTTCTTTATCATGCTAGGATTAACAGGAAAAAGCTAAAAATTTCAGAATTGCACCGTGCAATGTGGAGATATTACTGTTTGTGCATTTACAATATTCATTGATTTTTGCCATTGAAAAACATGTTTTTCATATACCAGAAATGTTTGAAGCTACTGACTGAATGAAAGGAGCTGGCATCTCACTCTCTTTGAATCTTCTTTATCATGCTAGGATTAGCAGGAAAAAGCAAAAAATTTCAGAATTGCACCTTGCAATGTGGAGATATTACTGTTTGTGCATTTACAATATTCATTGATTTTTGCCATTGAAAAACATGTTTTTCATATACCAGAAATGTTTGAAGCTACTGACTGAATGAAAGGAGCTGGCATCTCACTCTCTTTGAATCTTCTTTATCATGCTAGGATTAACAGGAAAAAGCAAAAAATTTCAGAATTGCACCTTGCAATGTGGAGATATTACTGTTTGTGCATTTACAATATTCATTGATTTTTGCCATTGAAAAACATGTTTTTCATATACCAGAAATGTTTGAAGCTACTGACTGAATGAAAGGAGCTGGCATCTCACTCTCTTTGAATCTTCTTTATCATGCTAGGATTAACAGGAAAAATCTAAAAATTTCAGAATTGCACCGTGCAATGTGGAGATATTACTGTTTGTGCATTAACAATATTCATTGATTTTTGCCATTGAAAAACATGTTTTTCATATACCAGAAATGTTTGAAGCTACTGACTGAATGAAAGGAGCTGGCATCTCACTCTCTTTGAATCTTCTTTATCATGCTAGGATTAGCAGGAAAAAGCAAAAAATTTCAGAATTGCACCTTGCAATGTGGAGATATTACTGTTTGTGCATTTACAATATTCATTGATTTTTGCCATTGAAAAACATGTTTTTCATATACCAGAAATGTTTGAAGCTACTGACTGAATGAAAGGAGCTGGCATCTCACTCTCTTTGAATCTTCTTTATCATGCTAGGATTAACAGGAAAAAGCTAAAAATTTCAGAAATGCACCGTGCAATGTGGAGATATTACTGTTTGTGCATTTACAATATTCATTGATTTTTGCCATTGAAAAACATGTTTTTCATATACCAGAAATGTTTGAAGCTACTGACTGAATGAAAGGAGCTGGCATCTCACTCTCTTTGAATCTTCTTTATCATGCTAGGATTAGCAGGAAAAAGCAAAAAATTTCAGAATTGCACCTTGCAATGTGGAGATATTACTGTTTGTGAATTTACAATATTCATTGATTTTTGCCATTGAAAAACATGTTTTTCATATGCCAGAAATGTTTGAAGCTACTGACTGAATGAAAGGAGCTGGCATCTCACTCTCTTTGAATCTTCTTTATCATGCTAGGATTAACAGGAAAAAGCAAAAAATTTCAGAATTGCACCTTGCAATGTGGAGATATTACTGTTTGTGCATTTACAATATTCATTGATTTTTGCCATTGAAAAACATGTTTTTCATATACCAGAAATGTTTGAAGCTACTGACTGAATGAAAGGAGCTGGCATCTCACTCTCTTTGAATCTTCTTTATCATGCTAGGATTAACAGGAAAAAGCAAAAAATTTCAGAATTGCACCTTGCAATGTGGAGATATTACTGTTTGTGCATTTACAATATTCATTGATTTTTGCCATTGAAAAACATGTTTTTCATATACCAGAAATGTTTGAAGCTACTGACTGAATGAAAGGAGCTGGCATCTCACTCTCTTTGAATCTTCTTTATCATGCTAGGATTAACAGGAAAAAGCTAAAAATTTCAGAATTGCACCGTGCAATGTGGAGATATTACTGTTTGTGCATTTACAATATTCATTGATTTTTGCCATTGAAAAACATGTTTTTCATATACCAGAAATGTTTGAAGCTACTGACTGAATGAAAGGAGCTGGCATCTCACTCTCTTTGAATCTTCTTTATCATGCTAGGATTAGCAGGAAAAAGCAAAAAATTTCAGAATTGCACCTTGCAATGTGGAGATATTACTGTTTGTGCATTTACAATATTCATTGATTTTTGCCATTGAAAAACATGTTTTTCATATACCAGAAATGTTTGAAGCTACTGACTGAATGAAAGGAGCTGGCATCTCACTCTCTTTGAATCTTCTTTATCATGCTAGGATTAACAGGAAAAAGCTAAAAATTTCAGAATTGCACCGTGCAATGTGGAGATATTACTGTTTGTGCATTTACAATATTCATTGATTTTTGCCATTGAAAAACATGTTTTTCATATACCAGAAATGTTTGAAGCTACTGACTGAATGAAAGGAGCTGGCCTCTCACTCTCTTTGAATCTTCTTCATCATGCTAGGATTAGCAGGAAAAAGCAAAAAATTTCAGAATTGCACCTTGCAATGTGGAGATATTACTGTTTGTGCATTTACAATATTCATTGATTTTTGCCATTGAAAAACATGTTTTTCATATACCAGAAATGTTTGAAGCTACTGACTGAATGAAAGGAGCTGGCATCTCACTCTCTTTGAATCTTCTTTATCATGCTAGGATTAGCAGGAAAAAGCAAAAAATTTCAGAATTGCACCATGCAATGTGGAGATATTACTGTTTGTGCATTTACAATATTCATTGATTTTTGCCATTGAAAAACATGTTTTTCATATACCAGAAATGTTTGAAGCTACTGACTGAATGAAAGGAGCTGGCATCTCACTCTCTTTGAATCTTCTTTATCATGCTAGGATTAACAGGAAAAAGCAAAAAATTTCAGAATTGCACCTTGCAATGTGGAGATATTACTGTTTGTGCATTTACAATATTCATTGATTTTTGCCATTGAAAAACATGTTTTTCATATACCAGAAATGTTTGAAGCTACTGACTGAATGAAAGGAGCTGGCATCTCACTCTCTTTGAATCTTCTTTATCATGCTAGGATTAACAGGAAAAAGCTAAAAATTTCAGAATTGCACCGTGCAATGTGGAGATATTACTGTTTGTGCATTTACAATATTCATTGATTTTTGCCATTGAAAAACATGTTTTTCATATACCAGAAATGTTTGAAGCTACTGACTGAATGAAAGGAGCTGGCATCTCACTCTCTTTGAATCTTCTTTATCATGCTAGGATTAGCAGGAAAAAGCAAAAAATTTCAGAATTGCACCTTGCAATGTGGAGATATTACTGTTTGTGCATTTACAATATTCATTGATTTTTGCCATTGAAAAACATGTTTTTCATATACCAGAAATGTTTGAAGCTACTGACTGAATGAAAGGAGCTGGCATCTCACTCTCTTTGAATCTTCTTTATCATGCTAGGATTAACAGGAAAAAGCTAAAAATTTCAGAATTGCACCGTGCAATGTGGAGATATTACTGTTTGTGCATTTACAATATTCATTGATTTTTGCCATTGAAAAACATGTTTTTCATATACCAGAAATGTTTGAAGCTTCTGACTGAATGAAAGGAGCTGGCATCTCACTCTCTTTGAATCTTCTTTATCATGCTAGGATTAGCAGGAAAAAGCAAAAAATTTCAGAATTGCACCTTGCAATGTGGAGATATTACTGTTTGTGCATTTACAATATTCATTGATTTTTGCCATTGAAAAACATGTTTTTCATATACCAGAAATGTTTGAAGCTACTGACTGAATGAAAGGAGCTGGCATGTCACTCTCTTTGAATCTTCTTTATCATGCTAGGATTAACAGGAAAAAGCTAAAAATTTCAGAATTGCACCGTGCAATGTGGAGATATTACTGTTTGTGCATTTACAATATTCATTGATTTTTGCCATTGAAAAACATGTTTTTCATATACCAGAAATGTTTGAAGCTACTGACTGAATGAAAGGAGCTGGCATCTCACTCTCTTTGAATCTTCTTTATCATGCTAGGATTAGCAGGAAAAAGCAAAAAATTTCAGAATTGCACCTTGCAATGTGGAGATATTACTGTTTGTGCATTTACAATATTCATTGATTTTTGCCATTGAAAAACATGTTTTTCATATACCAGAAATGTTTGAAGCTACTGACTGAATGAAAGGAGCTGGCATCTCACTCTCTTTGAATCTTCTTTATCATGCTAGGATTAACAGGAAAAAGCTAAAAATTTCAGAATTGCACCGTGCAATGTGGAGATATTACTGTTTGTGCATTTACAATATTCATTGATTTTTGCCATTGAAAAACATGTTTTTCATATACCAGAAATGTTTGAAGCTACTGACTGAATGAAAGGAGCTGGCATCTCACTCTCTTTGAATCTTCTTTATCATGCTAGGATTAACAGGAAAAAGCAAAAAATTTCAGAATTGCACCTTGCAATGTGGAGATATTACTGTTTGTGCATTTACAATATTCATTGATTTTTGCCATTGAAAAACATGTTTTTCATATACCAGAAATGTTTGAAGCTACTGACTGAATGAAAGGAGCTGGCATCTCACTCTCTTTGAATCTTCTTTATCATGCTAGGATTAACAGGAAAAAGCTAAAAATTTCAGAATTGCACCGTGCAATGTGGAGATATTACTGTTTGTGCATTTACAATATTCATTGATTTTTGCCATTGAAAAACATGTTTTTCATATACCAGAAATGTTTGAAGCTACTGACTGAATGAAAGGAGCTGGCATCTCACTCTCTTTGAATCTTCTTTATCATGCTAGGATTAGCAGGAAAAAGCAAAAAATTTCAGAATTGCACCTTGCAATGTGGAGATATTACTGTTTGTGCATTTACAATATTCATTGATTTTTGCCATTGAAAAACATGTTTTTCATATACCAGAAATGTTTGAAGCTACTGACTGAATGAAAGGAGCTGGCATCTCACTCTCTTTGAATCTTCTTTATCATGCTAGGATTAACAGGAAAAAGCAAAAAATTTCAGAATTGCACCTTGCAATGTGGAGATATTACTGTTTGTGCATTTACAATATTCATTGATTTTTGCCATTGAAAAACATGTTTTTCATATACCAGAAATGTTTGAAGCTACTGACTGAATGAAAGGAGCTGGCATCTCACTCTCTTTGAATCTTCTTTATCATGCTAGGATTAACAGGAAAAAGCTAAAAATTTCAGAATTGCATCGTGCAATGTGGAGATATTACTGTTTGTGCATTTACAATATTCATTGATTTTTGCCATTGAAAAACATGTTTTTCATATACCAGAAATGTTTGAAGCTACTGACTGAATGAAAGGAGCTGGCATCTCACTCTCTTTGAATCTTCTTTATCATGCTAGGATTAGCAGGAAAAAGCAAAAAATTTCAGAATTGCACCTTGCAATGTGGAGATATTACTGTTTGTGCATTTACAATATTCATTGATTTTTGCCATTGAAAAACATGTTTTTCATATACCAGAAATGTTTGAAGCTACTGACTGAATGAAAGGAGCTGGCATCTCACTCTCTTTGAATCTTCTTTATCATGCTAGGATTAACAGGAAAAAGCTAAAAATTTCAGAATTGCACCGTGCAATGTGGAGATATTACTGTTTGTGCATTTACAATATTCATTGATTTTTGCCATTGAAAAACATGTTTTTCATATACCAGAAATGTTTGAAGCTACTGACTGAATGAAAGGAGCTGGCATCTCACTCTCTTTGAATCTTCTTTATCATGCTAGGATTAGCAGGAAAAAGCAAAAAAATTTCAGAATTGCACCTTGCAATGTGGAGATATTACTGTTTGTGCATTTACAATATTCATTGATTTTTGCCATTGAAAAACATGTTTTTCATATACCAGAAATGTTTGAAGCTACTGACTGAATGAAAGGAGCTGGCATCTCACTCTCTTTGAATCTTCTTTATCATGCTAGGATTAACAGGAAAAAGCAAAAAATTTCAGAATTGCACCTTGCAATGTGGAGATATTACTGTTTGTGCATTTACAATATTCATTGATTTTTGCCATTGAAAAACATGTTTTTCATATACCAGAAATGTTTGAAGCTACTGACTGAATGAAAGGAGCTGGCATCTCACTCTCTTTGAATCTTCTTTATCATGCTAGGATTAACAGGAAAAAGCTAAAAATTTCAGAATTGCACCGTGCAATGTGGAGATATTACTGTTTGTGCATTAACAATATTCATTGATTTTTGCCATTGAAAAACATGTTTTTCATATACCAGAAATGTTTGAAGCTACTGACTGAATGAAAGGAGCTGGCATCTCACTCTCTTTGAATCTTCTTTATCATGCTAGGATTAGCAGGAAAAAGCAAAAAATTTCAGAATTGCACCTTGCAATGTGGAGATATTACTGTTTGTGCATTTACAATATTCATTGATTTTTGCCATTGAAAAACATGTTTTTCATATACCAGAAATGTTTGAAGCTACTGACTGAATGAAAGGAGCTGGCATCTCACTCTCTTTGAATCTTCTTTATCATGCTAGGATTAACAGGAAAAAGCTAAAAATTTCAGAATTGCACCGTGCAATGTGGAGATATTACTGTTTGTGCATTTACAATATTCATTGATTTTTGCCATTGAAAAACATGTTTTTCATATACCAGAAATGTTTGAAGCTACTGACTGAATGAAAGGAGCTGGCATCTCACTCTCTTTGAATCTTCTTTATCATGCTAGGATTAGCAGGAAAAAGCAAAAAATTTCAGAATTGCACCTTGCAATGTGGAGATATTACTGTTTGTGCATTTACAATATTCATTGATTTTTGCCATTGAAAAACATGTTTTTCATATACCAGAAATGTTTGAAGCTACTGACTGAATGAAAGGAGCTGGCATCTCACTCTCTTTGAATCTTCTTTATCATGCTAGGATTAGCAGGAAAAAGCAAAAAATTTCAGAATTGCACCTTGCAATGTGGAGATATTACTGTTTGTGCATTTACAATATTCATTGATTTTTGCCATTGAAAAACATGTTTTTCATATACCAGAAATGTTTGAAGCTACTGACTGAATGAAAGGAGCTGGCATCTCACTCTCTTTGAATCTTCTTTATCATGCTAGGATTAACAGGAAAAAGCAAAAAATTTCAGAATTGCACCTTGCAATGTGGAGATATTACTGTTTGTGCATTTACAATATTCATTGATTTTTGCCATTGAAAAACATGTTTTTCATATACCAGAAATGTTTGAAGCTACTGACTGAATGAAAGGAGCTGGCATCTCACTCTCTTTGAATCTTCTTTATCATGCTAGGATTAACAGGAAAAAGCTAAAAATTTCAGAATTGCACCGTGCAATGTGGAGATATTACTGTTTGTGCATTACAATATTCATTGATTTTTGCCATTGAAAAACATGTTTTTCATATACCAGAAATGTTTGAAGCTACTGACTGAATGAAAGGAGCTGGCATCTCACTCTCTTTGAATCTTCTTTATCATGCTAGGATTAGCAGGAAAAAGCAAAAAATTTCAGAATTGCACCTTGCAATGTGGAGATATTACTGTTTGTGCATTTACAATATTCATTGATTTTTGCCATTGAAAAACATGTTTTTCATATACCAGAAATGTTTGAAGCTACTGACTGAATGAAAGGAGCTGGCATCTCACTCTCTTTGAATCTTCTTTATCATGCAAGGATTAACAGGAAAAAGCTAAAAATTTCAGAATTGCACCGTGCAATGTGGAGATATTACTGTTTGTGCATTTACAATATTCATTGATTTTTGCCATTGAAAAACATGTTTTTCATATACCAGAAATGTTTGAAGCTACTGACTGAATGAAAGGAGCTGGCATCTCACTCTCTTTGAATCTTCTTTATCATGCTAGGATTAGCAGGAAAAAGCAAAAAATTTCAGAATTGCACCTTGCAATGTGGAGATATTACTGTTTGTGCATTTACAATATTCATTGATTTTTGCCATTGAAAAACATGTTTTTCATATACCAGAAATGTTTGAAGCTACTGACTGAATGAAAGGAGCTGGCATCTCACTCTCTTTGAATCTTCTTTATCATGCTAGGATTAACAGGAAAAAGCAAAAAATTTCAGAATTGCACCTTGCAATGTGGAGATATTACTGTTTGTGCATTTACAATATTCATTGATTTTTGCCATTGAAAAACATGTTTTTCATATACCAGAAATGTTTGAAGCTACTGACTGAATGAAAGGAGCTGGCATCTCACTCTCTTTGAATCTTCTTTATCATGCTAGGATTAACAGGAAAAAGCTAAAAATTTCAGAATTGCACCGTGCAATGGGGAGATATTACTGTTTGTGCATTTACAATATTCATTGATTTTTGCCATTGAAAAACATGTTTTTCATATACCAGAAATGTTTGAAGCTACTGACTGAATGAAAGGAGCTGGCATCTCACTCTCTTTGAATCTTCTTTATCATGCTAGGATTAGCAGGAAAAAGCAAAAAATTTCAGAATTGCACCTTGCAATGTGGAGATATTACTGTTTGTGCATTTACAATATTCATTGATTTTTGCCATTGAAAAACATGTTTTTCATATACCAGAAATGTTTGAAGCTACTGACTGAATGAAAGGAGCTGGCATCTCACTCTCTTTGAATCTTCTTTATCATGCTAGGATTAACAGGAAAAAGCTAAAAATTTCAGAATTGCACCGTGCAATGTGGAGATATTACTGTTTGTGCATTTACAATATTCATTGATTTTTGCCATTGAAAAACATGTTTTTCATATACCAGAAATGTTTGAAGCTACTGACTGAATGAAAGGAGCTGGCCTCTCACTCTCTTTGAATCTTCTTTATCATGCTAGGATTAGCAGGAAAAAGCAAAAAATTTCAGAATTGCACCTTGCAATGTGGAGATATTACTGTTTGTGCATTTACAATATTCATTGATTTTTGCCATTGAAAAACATGTTTTTCATATACCAGAAATGTTTGAAGCTACTGACTGAATGAAAGGAGCTGGCATCTCACTCTCTTTGAATCTTCTTTATCATGCTAGGATTAGCAGGAAAAAGCAAAAAATTTCAGAATTGCACCATGCAATGTGGAGATATTACTGTTTGTGCATTTACAATATTCATTGATTTTTGCCATTGAAAAACATGTTTTTCATATACCAGAAATGTTTGAAGCTACTGACTGAATGAAAGGAGCTGGCATCTCACTCTCTTTGAATCTTCTTTATCATGCTAGGATTAACAGGAAAAAGCAAAAAATTTCAGAATTGCACCTTGCAATGTGGAGATATTACTGTTTGTGCATTTACAATATTCATTGATTTTTGCCATTGAAAAACATGTTTTTCATATACCAGAAATGTTTGAAGCTACTGACTGAATGAAAGGAGCTGGCATCTCACTCTCTTTGAATCTTCTTTATCATGCTAGGATTAACAGGAAAAAGCTAAAAATTTCAGAATTGCACCGTGCAATGTGGAGATATTACTGTTTGTGCATTTACAATATTCATTGATTTTTGCCATTAAAAACATGTTTTTCATATACCAGAAATGTTTGAAGCTACTGACTGAATGAAAGGAGCTGGCATCTCACTCTCTTTGAATCTTCTTTATCATGCTAGGATTAGCAGGAAAAAGCAAAAAATTTCAGAATTGCACCTTGCAATGTGGAGATATTACTGTTTGTGCATTTACAATATTCATTGATTTTTGCCATTGAAAAACATGTTTTTCATATACCAGAAATGTTTGAAGCTACTGACTGAATGAAAGGAGCTGGCATCTCACTCTCTTTGAATCTTCTTTATCATGCTAGGATTAACAGGAAAAAGCTAAAAATTTCAGAATTGCACCGTGA